>NC_080672.1:43719656-44019656 GCF_030247195.1 Topomyia yanbarensis | reverse complement strand
GCAATTCAATCAATAAGTAGTTTATGTTTATAAATATCAAACTGCGCTTCCCGTACGAAGCATTGTCGCTAATCAATATTTTGGAGCATTTCTTAAAAAAATAGCTCATAATTTGACAACTATGGGAACTCGGTTAAGATATCAGTTACAAGATCCAATTCCCACAATTTTTCAAACATTCCCATGATGCTTAAAGCAATAGGTCCTTAATATAGTGATTTGGCAGTACGCTTCCAAAATTATAATCCAACTAATTTTAGTTTTGGTGGGAGGTTTAACCCCTAAATTACCCCCCCCCCCCAGGTAACGCCACTGACCCAAGCTCCAATTATAGCACAACCACAAACGGTTATCAAATTTGTGGCTGCTGCTCAAGCAATAATGATAATTGCAAAAGCTGCGTCAAGCACTTCAATCTCAACAACTAATACCACCGGTGAAGAAGCTGTGAATATACTCGTACTCGCGAGAATTCACACTCGTGATTCGCAAAGGCAAGAATCCAGGAAGAACATCTGATCGCGAATATCAAGGCAGCAATCAAGATGATGTTACGAACGTAAACGACAACGAGAGAGACATGGATGACTCCGCAGTTGGCAAGAAAACAAAAAAATTCCGCCGCGAAAAAAGATCCCCGCTCGCAATGACTAGTTGCGCACACGGGATTTTATGGGTTCTAAATAAAAGTATCAGTAATTTTTATTTTATACATCTAGTAGATATATATAAAAGACCTCCGGCTCCTCTAAGCTAATGTGTCGAACGAATAAAAAAAAATAAAACTTGATCTAGTTATCTTCAAAAGCTCAAACCCATTCCTATGTCCGTGTACTGATATTTAAAGCGACCTCTAGCGGCGATTTCATGGAGTGCGAGTTTTCTCCCAAACATTTTGGCCAGAACTCCCTTACGAACATTAAGCTCTTGGGGAGAGGGGTTAGTTTTAACCGAATTCGCTCAAATTTGGACAATTACGAGGGGCTTAAAACAGGAGAAGAGCCAAATAATTGTTTCGACGACATAAATTCCAAAAAGTTGACCTCACACCAAGTCTGTGTATCTTTTGTCTGGTGGAATGGTTCATACTCTTGATGGAATCGGTTTGGTGTTTTTAGCCAAAAAAGTTAAATTATTAGATGCGCATACCCGATCTTTTTGCTGCTTGTGGTGATCCCGAAGCAGAAACATGTTCTCGTCCAAAATTACACAGTTGCTGTTCTACCTGAGTATTTTTGCTCAATTTATTTTTTGTCATCAGTCTAAAACGAATTGAAATTCAAATCAAACTTTCAAAGCAAATCAATTCAAATTTGAATGCACTCTAAAAGAAAAATGTGTACTCATGTATTGGATTAGTTATTCCGAAATTACACTCGTTTGAAATACCACAATAATTACCACTCACCCTGTACCATCACTCAGTTCGAAGATTGACCAAAAACAGACTTGATGGATCGTACGGTGTTAAATAATAAATTTGTTTATTGAAACAGTATTTATTCTCTTACCATCCCATCGAAATTCAATTGATGCAGTAATCAAACAAACCAGTCAGCACCGATAGCAATAACTCGCAGCCCTAACCATTGTTTCCTCTCATTATGTAAATTGTTTCTCGATTACACAATCAAATCGCCTTTGTTGAAAAAAATGCTACTCCATCGTCCGCCCACCCCATATCCTAACACAAGTCCACCGAGGAAAACGTGGCCCTCGGAGGCACTTCATTTGCGCTTATCAAACGGAGCCGGCAGCTGTCTTCCCCAGTGTAACGGCTCGAGGCTAATATGTAGTCGAAAAACTGCAGCGCAACCAGTACTCCATACTGAAGGAAGGAAATTGCCTAATAATAGCAGTAAAACCGAATCTTATCCACACAATCTTGGCTTGCCATCCCGTGGCTGTTACTTCCTCTCCATTTAGGTTTGTATTCAGGTTCCAAGCCGGGGTCGTATGGTGATAATTATCCCTATTTTCCGAAATGTGCATAATACGAATTTAATTAAATGTATTTAGCACGTGTAGCACTGCACCGCAGCGTGATTAGCATAGGGAAACCATTTCCAGCTAGGGCGATGGCGTTAAGAGCCAATCGGTACGTTTCTCTAACCTTCACAGAAACAACCCTAGCGTTCCTGGTTGGTCGCTATCGCGTTACGGATTTCAGCGACAGTTTTTATTTAACGCGGCACGTTGTTCCCTTCACGGATTGCTGATTGTGCTTTTTAACTGTTCGATAGTGTTTCGAAACACCTCCGTTTTAAAGTGAGAAAAAACGGCGGAAAAGGACACAGAACGGAAAGTTGTAGGTTGGGAAGGTGCATACGAAAAACGTAACGTAGCGATAAGGACCCTTCGCACAGCTAGCCGGCTGGCGCAGTCCGCCGCCAAAGGAATACGAAATGACTAATGTTGTCCAGTAGCCACCAAGTGCTACCGGAGTGGAAATAAAACAAAAAGCGGCACTTGGATTAACCGACTTACATTGTAGCCATGAAGTGGTTGGAGGGTTTAGCCCGTATGGTGTTTCAATTTAACATTGATGGAGCGGTCTATTTTTACCTTTAAAATCGGTGCTATTCATTCTTCGAAATTTTTAAAAGTTTTTTGTTAAAGTTTTGTATAAATCAGTGGTGGAAAATAGAACGGTGCTTTTATGTATTTGTGTATAAAAATACCTGTAAATAACAAAAGTACGAAGATTTTCTTCATGGAACGAAGAGATTTTCCTTTGAAAGGAAGTAGGAAGCTATTATCAATTTTTGATAATACAAAAAATAATTGTTATTGAATAAATCATCGCTATTTCCGTAACCGAACACTTCGTTCACGAACTGTCTAGTAACACAAATCTCTCGACAAAAAGTAAATCCGGTGCATTGATTGTATGAATGTTGTGAATCATTTGCGGTTTACGGTAACCACCAAAGCGAAAACCATCATCAATATAGGTATCACTTGTGAAAGGCTGGGCAGTAGATGACGGAAACTGATGATTGAGAACATTTTGTAATCCTTCTAACAAATTTCTAAGCCCACCATCAATATGGGTATGAATTGAAAGATGCGAGTAAGCAACTTTGAAAGCTTTATAAAACAATGGAGTTTTTTGAAAGGGGTAAGAAAGCAGATGACGAAAATCTATTGGGATTTTTGATTGATTGACACCGGTGTAGTGGAGTGCAATGGAACTGAACCATTTTGCACTTTCTAGCAGAAGTGCAGAGAACTGGGTATGTTCCATTCCAGTGCACTGCACTACACCGGTGCACATCAATAAAAAATCCCATATGTTTACAGTCATTTTGAATGTCATTATGTCGACTTCCGCTTATCATCCATGAACGTGAATAGATCTTGGCTACTCTTGGGTAGCCATTCTAATTACGTTCAAATAAGTACATATATATTTATATTTATAACATCCACTTCATCCAGCAGTTATACAAAATATGTGTTAATTATAAGTGGAACTCGCACTGAATAAATGCTTAGGTAAATGATCAGGAGTCAGATGTCAGTATCTTCTGACTTATTCTCGAGAAATAATGACAAACTAGGATACTCACAGGCATACTACCATTCATATGACATCCATATTGATGATATTTTCACTGTTTTATGGTACTCGGAAACCGCCGTGTTGGTTTTTAAAATGGTGTTAATCATCAATTTCCATCACCTACTATCAGCACTACCACTTTTCATGTGACACCCGTATTGATGATAGTTTTCATCGTTTTGTAGTAACTGGAAACCTCTATCTTGGTTTTCAACATGGCGTAAATCGTCAATTTCCATTGCCTACTCCGTACCACCCCTCATGTGACATCCATATTGATGACGGTTTACTCTGATTTGTGGTAACCGGTAGCCGCATAATGCACAGTGGCACGACAAGTGACAAAACCCCAAGTAAAACATCCATTGATAGTTTCTGTCTAACCGGAGTAGCTTTTGAACAGACCCAGAGATAACAAATACATCTTACGTAAGCTAGAAGTTACTACCTCTAAAGGTTCGAATTTGGTTAGTTCTGCCATTTTTGAATTTTTGACAAGAACATTAGAATGACTATAAACCGTTTGGAAAAAATGATATTCATGATTTCGTTGTTTTACTGTAATCATTGCGAAAAGAAATCGATTTCAAACTCAGAGATAAATTTGTTTATTATCTGTTACTTGAGATTTTTTGTCCCTGTTGTGAGCATCGGTTGCCCAAATCGTATCGTTGGTTAAATCAGGGAAGAAATTTGCTTGCAGTGGTTATTTTTCCACAAGTTGTTAAGCTACGTGGAAAGCCAATAAATTTTAAACACGAAACTTATCAACAAAATAATTCACTATCTCTTCAAATGTCGTTGCTCTGCGATTTTATTATCAACTGCAATCATTTTATAAGAAGTTTATATGAAGTTCAACAATATTCACTTAGCATAATGACGGGTAAAATAGTTAATTGTTTAGTAAATATTTATTACGCAAGAGACGACGTCGTACAAAATTAGATATGAACATAACTTAAACGCATTTTCTGACAGCCAATAGAACCAAATAACCAAATTTTTTGGCTTCAAGACAAATGTATGTAGATGACAGCTGTGCCACCGAGGTGAATCAAACGAGCATGAGGGTTTTGTGAGTGGAAGCATGGGAGGAACACCATATAAAGCTTATGGGGTCTGCCGTGACGCCAGTTTATATTCATGGTTGCTAGTTTCATTGTATTTGTCTCCGTAAGTCTGCGTATAAAGTGTCTGTAATAGTGATATGCTTACAGTGAATGATTCGCAGTTTCACTTTAAACGTATATTTTCGTTTGAAATTGACATTTTACCGCATTGAATGAGATCACTGCAAACGCTCAGTGATGCGAATTTTCATTTTCAAACCTATTAGTTGAATCTACCGCAAGCAAGATTCAAATTTAAAGCCTCTCTTTCATACCGGCTTGAACCTTCGTTCGATCCAGTGGCGGCGCTAGGCTTTTTGCCGCTCGGGGCTAAAAGTTAAATTTGCCGCCCCCTTACATATTTCCGACTAACCAAACTATCTCATCAATAGAGTTTTCCCAGGTGGTGCATATATTGCATCTAAAAGTATTAGTAGCTTTGTGGTAGCGTTGCGTATTAATCACGGTGAGCAAAGTGAGGTTACAACTCTGTTCACAAGGTCGCACTTAACCGTTATGTGCCCGACAGCGAACTCCTTTGCAGATTTTAATTCATGAAATTCCAGTACTCTTTCCCAAACCGTAAATTGTTACTATGTTTTAATTGCCGCAAGGTTCTACTGTATCGATTTTGTTGGCTATTTTCGGCAAATTTGAGACTAAGAGAAACGAAAGCAATGAAATTGAAAGACGGATAGGTATTCTAGAGCGAATCAGTTATAAACTTAGAACGGAAAACTAGAACTAGGCAGGCTCATATGGGCATGATCGAAAGGAAATGTGAAGAATTCTTTGCCTTCTGTAGAGTAGGAGTTGGGCGTTTCACCCAAGTCTAATCCGTAAATTGCAACTCAGTGACATCTTAGAATAATACCAAGCATTTCTTTTGTGGGAAAAAACGAATGATACAGTGATCGGGGGTTTAAGGAAGGGCTTTTGGATTTTTTAAACCCGTAACAGCCCGGCAGGGTCCCCGAGTACCCCTAAAATCGATATACTCGTAGCTATGGCATTTTTTCTCCAATACAGATTTGAATGTTTTCAATTCCAGAACTCAACCACTTTTAGAATCTGTAAAAATACATCTGGTTCACGGTTATTCGGATTTCTGAAGGTATGTTCCAATAATGGGATATGAAATGTATAATAATATAATTGACCCTGCAACGCTCTTTCCGGAGCAGGTACCCGCAAGGCCGTGAGTGACCGTTCCGAGGTCAAATCGAACCCTCCGAAATAATTCCAACAACTCTGCAGTGAAGTTATTTTTTACATGTCTTCAAACTTTAGTGATCTCTTGGTACTCTATATTGATGGTTTCGATTTTAACTTAACATCAAATTTATTTTCAATTATAGCTGTAAGAATCCATTTTTTTTGGTTCCTTATTTGTGAGACATAAACTGCACTTTCACCTTTATTCTTCCTTTTGTTAACTTCAGGCCATTATATTTTTATCTTCTCAAAAATAGTTAAGTTATTAATAAAGGATTTTTGAAAAACAACTTTCGCTTTCATTTGCTAAGATCGTTACGTTTGAGGTTCAGTTTCAGATATATATATATATATATATATATATATATATATATATATATATATATATATATATATATATATATATATATATATATATAAATATATATATATAAATATATATATATATATATATATATATATATATATATATATATATATATATATATATATATATATATATATATATATATATATATATATATATATATATATATATATATATATATATATATATATATATATATATATATATATTGTTTTGTTCCGTCAGATCCGTCGAACTTCAACATCATCTCTTAATCTTTTACAGTCGCCAAAACAATATGAATTCAAACGTTTCACACGAACTTAACGTTTATCACGATTAATGTACAATGATAATCACTAATAGATGGTTATGTTGAGCAGCATTTGCCGCCCCTAAATTTTGCCGCTCGGGGCGGCTGCCCCCTTCGCCCCCCCCCCCCCCTTAGCGCCGCCACTGGTTCGATCCGGTCACAAATCTTGATAGCTCCTGGTTTAGCTAGAGTTTTTCAACAGCAACAGTCTTTCTCAAGACTACCTATATTTTTTCGACAATTAGTCTTTTTCAAGACTACCTACTTTTTCTACTCAATCAGTCTTTTTCAAGACTAAAACATTTTTCAAGAACAATTCAGCCTAAAGAAATATTTAATTCTTCCAACATGCCTGGGTCCTCCCAGAAAGGCCGTGTGCCAAAAATTAAAGCTAAACGAAAAAGGGTATCTTCTCCACCAGAAAATTCAATTGACTGCAGCAATTCATTCGATGTTTTATCCGAATGTGAAGCTGATGAAATTTCTAAATTTCCTCGTATTGCGCATAATGCCAATGAGAAGAAAACGCAATCACCTCCGCCTATAACAGTGATGATCTCCGACTTCAAAGCCTTTCGAACTGAGCTTTCAACGTTCCTTCCGGACGTCTCTTTTCAGATTGGCCGAAGAGGAGAATGTCGAGTTACAGCGGAGGAATTGATTGGCCACAAACGACTACTCCAGTATCTTAGGGAGAAGTTATATAAATTTTATTCATATGATTTCAAGACAGACAGACCATTCAAGGCTGTCTTGAAAGGGCTACCTCAAGGTCAAAGTTTGGATGAAATATCCAACGAATTGAAAAATTTACTTGGCTTTTCTCCTTCGCAAATTATTCTTATGAAGAGAAAGGCTACCGGCGATGACACGCCAGTACGCTCTGGAATTATCCAGGTGCTATATTTAATCCATTTTAACCGTAATGAGGTTAATAATTTGAAAGTATTTGAAAAAGCACGTTTTATGTTCTACGTGCGAGTAAAGTGGGAACATTATAGACGAGATGGGGGCAGAATTCAAAATCTGACCCAGTATTGTAGATGCCAAGGCTTTGGGCACGGCACAATAAAATGTTATTTGGATTCCAAATGTATGATCTGTGGTGATAAATCGCACACGAAAGATACTTGTCCGGTGAAAAAAACCACAAAAAGTTTCAAATGCGCTAATTGTAGCGAAAATCATAAATCAAATTTCTGTGGTTGTCCTGTTCGAGAAAAAAATATAAATTCTCGTTCTAGTCAACAAAAACAACAAATAAAAAATGTACCTACTTCTTCAGGTACACTTCAAGAAAAAACGCCCAAACGTGTTAATCCGATTCAAAATAGATTAACAACTTCTTCTACCTCCGTCACACCATCCACCAGTGGTGTGTCATCAACTGTGCGGCTACAACTACCACGCCCTCAATCTCGTTTGCTCCCAACGCTTCCTTTAGTCCAATGGATCTAGGTAGCGTAACGGAAGAAAAATTAAAATACCTGCAGGAGTCTATGTTACCTATGATGATTGCCATGTTAAATTCTGCCTCCATGTTTGAAGCTTTTCAAGCGGGTTGGGAATTTTCTAACAAAATTGTAATGAAATTAAAGTTTAACTACGACTTTAAATAATCATTTAAATTTATTAAATTGGAATGCTCGTTCATTAAAAATGTGCGAAGACGAATTTTTCAACCTCTTGAGGATACATAATGTGCATATAGCCGTTGTGACCGAAACTTTTTTTAAAGGCGGAGGAATCGCAATAGCGGTTAATCGCAGGATCAAACATTCCGTTACGCCGTCTCTTGACACCAAGGTGATCGAGAGTTTGGGTATCGAAGTTGAAACTGATCTTGGTATCATTTTTATTGCTGCAGCCTATTTGCCTTTCCAGTGCACTGGCGAGCAAATGAATTTCTTGAAAGGAGACTTACAAAAACTTACAAGAAATCGGTCGAAATTCTTCATAATCGGTGATTTTAACGCCAAACACCGAGCCTGGAATAATGCTCAAAGCAATTCCAACGGTAAACTACTGTTTAATGATTGCTCTGCTGGTTATTATTCAATTTTGTTCCCGAATGGTCCTACATGCTATTCGTCTGTAAGGAATCCATCAACAATTGATTTGGTATTGACAGATCAAAGTCACCTTTGTAGTGAATTGACATGCTGACTTTGATTCTGATCATCTTCCAGTAACTTTTTCACTTTCTCAAGAGGCTGTTTCCAATCCCATTAGCTCAGCGTTCAATTATCACAAAGCGAATTGGGAAAGGTACAAAACTTATATTGAGAATAATTTTATCATGACCTTGATTTACAAAATAAAGCTGACATTGATACGGCATTGCAAAATTTAAGTATATCTATAGTTGATGCTAGAAATTTATCACTATCAACAACACAGACAAAATTTAATACTCCTATTATTGACGACGATCTTCAACTTCTGATTCGCTTAAAGAATGTTCGAAGACGTCAATATCAACGTTCTCGTGATCCTGCTATGAAATGTATCTATCAGGATCTACAAAAAGAAATTAAGCATAGATTCACACTCTTAAGAAATGAAAATTTCGCGAAAGAGGTTGAACAAATCAAGCCAAATTCTAAACCTTTCTGGAAACTTTCTAAGGTTCTTAAGAAACCTCAGAAACCAATTCCAGCTTTGAAGGAAGGTGACCACATACTTCTTACAAACGAAGAAAAAGCTCAAAAACTTGCTCAGCAATTTTAATCTCAACGTTGTGAGTCCTATTGAAACCGAAGTCTTACAAAAATATGAAAACGTTTCAAATCAAGTATTGTCTCTAGATGATATTGAAAACTATGATGAGATCAAATCCATCATGAAAAAGTTAAAAAATATGAAAGCTCCAGGTTATGATGGAATTTTCACATTCTTCTTAAAAACCTTCCCGAAATCACCATGAGATACTTGGTCAAAATATTCAACAAATGTTTTGAATTAGCATACTTCCCTGAAAGATGGAAAATGCCAAGAATATTCCCATTTTGAAGCCAGATAAAAACCCAGCAGAAGCATCTAGCTATCGACCAATTAGCTTACTCTCTTCTATTAGTAAAATTATTTGAAAAAATCATCCTAACTAGAATGATGTCACATATCAATGAGAATTCTATTTTTCTTCCTGAGCAGTTTCGATTTCGTATTGGACATTCAACTACTCATCAACTTGGGAGAGTAACTAACATGATAAAGGCAAATATCTCAGAGGGCTATTCCACTAATGTTGCTCTTCTAGACATCGAAAAAGCTTTTGACAGTGTTTGGCACAAAGTTTTAATTGCCAAAATGTGAGATTTCAATTTTCCAATTTACATAATAAAGATAATTAAAAATTATCTTACTAACCGTACCCTACAGGTTTCTTATCAGAATTGTAAATCTTATAAGCTTCCCGTTAAAGCAGGCGTCCCTCAAGGATCAAGCGTCGCACCAATACTATACAATATTATTACCTCTGATCTTCCAAATCTACCTACAGGCTGTAAAAAGTCACTTTTCTGTGATGATACTAGCATCTCAGCCACTGGGAGGAGTCTTCGTATTATCTGCAGTCGACTGCAACGAAGCTAAGAACTTCTTCTCTTAAGCCAAATAATAACCATATTATTAAATTTGATGGTTTGAATTTAACGTGGTCAGATCAAGTTAATTACTTGGGTTTGATTTACGATAAAAATCTCACTTTTAAGGATCACATTGAAGGAATCCAAAGAAAATGCAAGAAATATATAATATGTTTATTTTTTATTTATTTCCTTATCTTCGGTATACACCGTACAGACGCATTTAAAAACTATATATTTCTTATTAATATCTTATATCTATGCTTGGAAATGTTAAAATCATACACTGAAGAAGCTTCGTTAAATCTGCGGCAACATCTTTCCAGTGGATTATTTTGTCCATATGAAGTACGGTGTCTAGGGATCCACAACAGAGTGGGGTTACGGAGAACACGAGGAGGCGCATACAAATTAACGCCCGAGAGAAGATCGGGACTGTCGATATTACCTGACAGCAAGTCGAAAACAAAAACTCTTTGCAGGAAGATACGGCGAGTCGCCAGAGTCTGCAGACCGAGTAGCATACATCTATCGGCATAAGGAGGCAACACAACTGGATCATTCCATGGAAGTTTCCTGAGGGCGAATCGCACAAAACATCTTTGTATACGCTCTAGTCGGTCAATTTGAACGACATGGTATGGTGCCCACACTTGCACAGCGTACTCCAGAACACTTCTGATCAGGGCACAGTAGAGTGCTTTTAGTGCGTAGAAATCATCAAAGTCCGCCGTGTTCCGCTTTAAGAAGCCCAGCATTCCGAAAGCCTTAGCAGTTGTCGCGGTGATATGGTCGGAAAAGCTCAACTTCCTATCGAAGAGCACTCCCAAGTCACGGATCGAGTCGACGCTTTCAATTGTTCTTCCTTTTAGGCTGTATTCACAACGTCCTGGAGTAAGCAAGCGTCCGAAACTGATTACTTTGTATTTATTAACGTTGACTTCCATTCCGTTAAGCGTGCACCATTCTTGAATAGTACAGATATCTTCTTGAAGCGCTACGGCGTCAAGTGCAGAAGCGATAGTTCGGAAGATTTTGAGATCGTCCGCGTACAGCAATTTCCCAGACTTGATCCGACTACAGATATCGTTAATAAACAGGATAAAAATAAGCGGGCCCAGATGACTGCCTTGCGGGACACCTGTGGGTGTTCTGAATGTGCTTGAACGCGTGTTTTTTATACTCACGAATGCCGAGCGATCGGAAAGATACGACTGCAACCAGTTAGTCAACCAGGTGGGAAATCCCAAACGCTTTAATTTCAAGATTGCGATGTTGTGCGGTACTTTGTCGAAAGCTTTTGAGAAATCGACGTAAATTGCGTCCACCTGATGACGCTTTTCGACGGCGGGACACAACTTAGAAGTGTAGGCTATCAGGTTAGAAGTTGTTGATCGTTTTGTGACAAACCCGTGTTGATACTCTGAGATAATGTGGGATGCAGCTGCATACGTGACGTTGTAGACCAGCTTTTCGAGAACTTTGGAGAGACAGTTTAATAATGAGATACCTCTGTAATTTTCGACGTTGTGAATATTTCCAGCCTTGTGAATGGGAACGATAGCAGCTTCTTTCCAGGCGATAGGAAAAATGCCTTCAGCGAGAGAGCGATTGAAAATGATACACACCGGAAGAGACAGCACGTGGGCGCAGCTTTTTATAAATTGGGGCGAGAGATGATCGGGGCCAGGCCCTTTCGACGAATCAACAGCAGTCAGAGCCTTCAAGACGTCAGCTCGGCTTACAGTGGGACGGGGGAGATTTATGTTGTACGATGGTAATGTTTCCAAATACTCTTCCGAAGGGACGGTATAGTCGCTTCTAAACATTCCGCGAAAGAAATCAGCAAACAAATTTACGGTATCAGCTGGAGATTGCGCGCTTGCGTTTCCAAGGAAAACGTCAGTGGGAGTACTACCAGATCGTTTTCTGCTGCTAACGAATTTCCAAAATGTTGCGGGGTTATCGCGAAGGCTATTTTGCACATGATTCAAATACTCACGAAAAGCGGAATTCCGGGCCGTTTCGTATTGCAGCTCTATCCGTCGAAGAGTAACTGAAAAAAATACTTACTTGCGAAAGCATATTATAACTTAATAATAATTAACTGAATCATGTAAACAATAGGGATGAAAAATCACCACTTGTGGCTGAACACCCAATATACTAAATTAGAAATGTAATGCAAACAAAACAATATAATCAAATAGAAAATAATAGATAAAAAAGCCTCTCCTTCAATCGTTAACTTTCAAGTGGACGCGATTTTCATGACAAAGCCGATCGCATTAGCAGTGTGAAGTATGTTTTGGGTCGTTTTGCTTGAAAAACCTTTGTAGTGCCCCAGTCGGGAGATATTCACACCAGGACCAATGAAAATGATTGAGCGGCGTGGCTGTTTGAATGAATGATGCAACTAGCAGCTGCAGTTTGATCGTAGTGGGCTGTTTTAAAATTTGTTCCTGCTTCAAGTTCAAACAGACCAGCCAATAACTTTCAGCTCTGCAATCACTGTAAGGTTTACTGTACCCTAATTCATCTTAGCTCCTGTATTCATCTCACCCATTTAAATACATTAGTTAAAGCAGTATCTGCTTTCTCTATTCAACGCATTAGGTCAAATGGTAGGACGAATAAGGATGCGTTGTACTCGAGTTTTTGTTCCGCTCAAATGCGAGTATTTTACATTTTTCAATCCAGATTGTTTATGTTACTGCTTCTTTGAAACGAAGCGCTGCTGATACCTATTCTAGCGCAATTTAGTCACTGTAAGCCGAGTTACAATTAAAATAGTGTGACATCCTGACTTATAAGATGAATAAGAGCACATCTACCCTATTTGAAACATCTTTGTTGAGGATATAAAATGTATAAACAGATATCGATCGATATTCTTGAATCCATTTTTCTGTAATATAACTTTTTTTATTACAAATATTTAAGACTTATACCATGAATAGAAATGCATATTTAGTTGTTCTGAACAATCCATGGGAATTGAAACGGGTGTCTTGGTCATTTCTAATCAAAATGAATGTTGGTTACTTTCCGACGTCTCGGCCTTTGATGTTGGCCTTTATCAAAGAAAATACGGTTTATCGTTTTCTAGATCGTATTTCTCTTGATAAAGGCCAACATCAAAGACCGAAAGGTCGGGCAGTAACCAACATGCGTTTAATTATAATTGACTGATACAGCCGTTAAAATTCTCATAGATCAACCATCCCAGTCGTTAAAAACATAACCGGTTCAGAACAATTTTAAATACACGTTAGAGTTATAATAATTACAATTTGTTTAGACAGCAATTTCGCAAATTACCTAAGATACCTCTATACTCAGAATACATCAAGCATTCATGTCTTCAACAAAGTTTTTTGTGAAACATTCACACCCATTTTGCTTAAGAACTTTATCTCTAACCAAAATTGTTAATCCATAATTACCACTACTTCCACTTTTTTTTCGAGATTACACCAGATCTCGACGTTTCATGACATTTTAAGGGATTTGATATAAAAAATACGGATTCGAAATTCAAAAAATTGCAAACTTAGAGCGAGTGTAGCATAGATTGTAAGTCAATTGTCTTGTATTGCGTGCTGAAGTTTGTTACAGGTTGGATTTTTCACCAATTCGATGCTACAGTAACATCTTTTTTTTGGCCGCCTAAAGCGGACTACTTCCTTAACAAATAAACGTGACGTGATATCTCAAAAACAGGTGCAACTCTAATAAATTATAAAACGCAACTAAGTTTGGAAAGATCTCTCTGAGGCCCTTATTGTACGCTCATTTCATAATACCAATATAAACCAATAGTGACATAGTTTCTGTATACAATTGTCTGAGAAACACAGTTGTATAACCGTTTTTAAAATAAACATACATATATTGGGAGAAAAAATACAGTTTCACTTTTTAACTGAAAATATTACATATTTGGCAATCCAAACTGTAACCAAAAATTACCACTTTTTCTAGAATTTTTGACCAATTTCCTGAAAAATTCATCTTACCGATTGTTTATAGATCAATCAAGAAGCGAAGATATGAATAAAAGTGAATGTTTGGTGTTCTAATTGTATAGAATTTTTTCCGTGCACGATTATGACACGTCATACAAATTGTGTAATAATTCACACTTACGACACGCGTGAGTTCGACTTTTGTTTACATTTTTAGCAAAAACTATCAATATAGTCAACCGATCTTCGTAACAATTGAGATATAAATACAGAATAGATAGAAGCATAAATTTTCTTCTCTATCATTTACAAGTTTCAAGATATTGAATCTCAAACTAGAAACAAGTTAAATGGCGCTTGTCATGAGACAGCACAATACTGACGATATGTGGTTCGGTATATGCTTAGAGTCGTATTCTCGTCACTAGACATAAATACGGTTGTTTTTGAATAAATTACTAAGTTCGTAATGCAGATTGAATGTATGCCAGGCGTACCCAATGCAATAAATTTCACTTTTTACGATTCACAAAGCTCGGTCTCACCGGTAACCAAAAATGCGAATATTATCTTGATGGTATTTTATCTAATCCAAACGATTTCGTATATAGACTTACGTCCGGATTTTGCAAATGAATAAAACCAACCGCAAGTTTTTTTTTGTTGAATCCGCTCTGATAAAATCTCAGCATATGGTAATCAAGCACTGACGTGGATTCTCCACTCTGCTGGTTGGAATAAAACAAACATTGCATTCTTCCACGTGCCACGGTCGGCTAGTTAAGTTGTGGCACGTGCGCTCGCTCTGGCAGGATCTGGAATTAAACTAGGAAAAATGATAGCCGAATTCAACTGCTGCATCTGCTGGGGACGGTTTATCACAACAACCGTGCAGCATTTATCTGCTCATCTGGGTTTTGCATACTACGGATGGCGGATGGCGAATAGCGATACCAACCAGCAGCCCATGATTGCGGTGGGTGTGTACGCCGTTGTTTGTTTACCATTATGAACGTCGTCGGGCTTGATTACCACAGATGTGATAAATTAAATTTCCCCGAATGCGACTTAAAATGGTTTTTGTTGTGGGAACTTTTTTGTTAGCACGTCAAACAATGTCATCATTTTCACACACAAAAAACAATTGAATAAGAAAACAAATTAAAAGTATTTACATGAGTTAAAGTTATAATCATGTTATGCCACACTAAACCAAAACATAAACTACATGTATTACATGCTTAGTTAGACAGTCAGTCGCTCTTCGATGGTCGGATAATCGATTTATCTGTTCCCGCAAACACACAAACGTGTAACGCAATGATCCTTCCTTCGTTCTTTGTCCGCTCGCTGAACCGTGTATCGGTGCGGTGGGATGACGACGTGAAAAGCACAAACCGTTGAAAACAAGGGCGATAACATTGTCCCGGTGCTGCCTTCACGTCCAAGGATGTGATGACTGTGCGTACGCGATTGCCGTTACGATAGGCTCATCTCCCCAGTCAGCATTGCAGTGCAGAAACCGTTTTTTCCCCGCTTTTACCGACAACTCGCATACAACCGGAATAATGTGGTCTATCAATCTCTCGCTATGACTATACTGTACGAGGCTTGACTTCTGCTGGAGACCCTCTCACGAGCTGTACGATTCCGGACCAGCAACAACAAAAATCACATCTTAGGTGGGTCGGAGATCGTTGGGAAGACGAAGGGGGAAAGCTATCATCGACGATAGATCGAAGAGCATGCATAACTTTTTCTCCACTCCAATGAGATCCTGAATGGAAGATGATGTTCTTTTCTTGTCGTGGCAGGCGTGCAAATCGTTATCGTTGTCATGGATTCGATGTGTGTGGAAAATGATATTTTTTTGGTGTGAGATTTTAAGTTAGGGGAAAACCTTTCGTGATCCCGGGATGGGAAAGGTAGTAGTAAGTAATTGTGTCAACATTGTTGTCATTTCTTTGTTACTCTGAGCAGCTGGTTGCCGGAATATTGATATTGATTTAGCCCACAGAGGAGTTAATGGGATCGAATCCTGGAATTTTTTTTATTACTTTATCTGAAAGTACAACTCCTTGAGAATATTTTCCCAAGTTTTTATAGAGATTCAAGAAATAAATCAAAAGTTACAGCGCTTCCAAGCGCGCTTCGTCTACCAAGAGCAGTGGTAACTTGAAATTTTAAACTCGATTATTTCGAAATGTCGTTTTTTCAAAAATGGTTTTGTCGTGATCACGATTGCCGAAAAACCACTCAACCGATTTTCTTTATTTTGTTTGCAATTGATCGTATTTTTTTTTCGTACCTGGACGATTCCTTTTTTATGCATAATTTTTGTTTGCTAGATGAGAAATTTTTAATAAAATTTTTAGAGTTTAAAACAACGATTTTTTAGGAAATACCTGCCCGAATGCAGGAACAAATTATCCTTTATTCAACTAATCGTTAAGATACGAAGAATACTCATATTCTAACGGGATTTTTTTATCTATTGGTCTTTAATCGTAATCACCGCAATTTATTAAAAAAGGGTTTCGGGGAAAAAGTCATAACTCAGCCAATTATCAATATATTTTTATAAACTTATGCTTATTTATTTCACTGAAAAATGTACTACTAAAATACTACAAGTTTGATTATTGAAATTACTGCTTTATTCCTTTTTTATTCAGTTCGTTTATTTGATAGGCACAAATGCGTTAGCTAGGCGGTGTAAAACTGTAAAATTCCTTTGGTTTTTACATTTTAAATACTTAAAACTAGGAGGTTACAATGTTCCGAAATTTTTTTTATATTGAGAGGAAGAATTCTACAGCTATCTTAAGACTAGAAATACAGTTCGATATACAAGAGTGGGGGCAAAAGATTTTTTTATGAAATTTTTTTAAACAAGACCTGGCGTCACAATATCCGGCGCATACCCAGACAACGTGATCGATGTCGTGATAACCTCCATTACAAGTGCACCGACTACTCTCTGCGAGCCCAAAACGCCGCAAATGTGCATCCAATGTGTAGTGGTTGGACATAAGCCGGGACATTACACGTATGAAATCCCGACCCACATTCATCTTCCTGAACCAAGACTTCGTTGATATCTTTGGGACAATTGAATGTAACCATCGCACAGTGGTCCCAAAGAGCAAAAAAGGAGTTTTTTTAGATTGCGTCAAAACGGTTGACTTTAGCAATATGGTGTCTTTGAGAAAGTTTCTTGGAGTAGAACTCCCCTTCTTTCTGTCTAATCAGATTAATGATTAATTCCCCTAATAGTGAGTTATGGAATTTATTTTCTCCAATAATTCAGATAGCCAAATACTTACTTCAGTAAAGTTGTAGAGAAACTCGTTGCAAACATTTTACCCGAAGACTTCAACTCTCTATCTTTTAAGGTTTTCGAGATATGGGGCATTATTTGTAAAAGGCCCCTTAAAAACAGTTTTCTTCTAGATTTTTTCCATTATATAAATGTTCTAGAACATTGTTTGGACTATTAAACTGCATTACTTTGCCGAAGACGGAAACTTGCTATCGCTAGTATGTGTGGAGATATTCACGTTTTTTGATTGAAAATAGCTCTTTTTCCAATGCCGATAACTTTTAAACGGGCAAAAACGGGCAAACCACTTTGTAAACAAATTAAAGTGCAAGAAAAGCACAACAAATGCTGGAAAAATCAGATCTCCTCAAGGCGGCCCACAGTGGCTGGAGGCTGGCCAAAACCTCAAAAATTTATTTTTGAAATCCTGATATTTTATATTTTCCCGAATTTCTCATGTATTGAATGATGTATATTCAAAATTTTATGATCATTGGATAAGAACAAGATTTTTAACATGAGTTTAAACGTAGCAAAGTCCGGATTTTTTTTATTGATTTTCATTTCCGAAACCACCATTGCTCTGTTCACTTCATATGCATGTTGCTCTTTTGATTTTGATCCGATTTTAGCACAACTAGTTTCATTGTGTAGAGGAACGAAAGAAGTTGGTTAATGAATTGAATACATTTGGTAAATTTGCTTGGAACTATGACTTTTTAGTTTAAAAATGTTTGAGGTGGTCAGATCAAAAATACTTTTTTCACTAATGTATTCTGTACAAATTTCGGAAACATTTCGGAACGGTCACATAGTATACATTCTATGGGAAATAACCTCTACTTTTCGAACATCATGGTCTCGTTCTGCGCCTAGGTGCGCAAAAAGTTTTAAGGAGATTTTGAAGCTTTGTTGCTGATATGGAGGCGCATGGTGTTTTGTGTAAAATAGTTAGACAATCTACAGTAAACCAACACGTTATACAATGGATTTAAAGTAGTGTTCTTCATTTTTTATGATATTGCTGACATTGGTGAACAGTAACGGAAAATCTATCATGAAAATGGAATCAAAGTTATAAGAAAGGTTCAATGACACTGTATGGAAAAATGCATTTAATATTTTACGACTTTTGACATCAAAAATGAGCTCAGCACCTCAACATTAGCTTAAATTGTGATTTTCAGCCAATTTAGGTAACATTTGAGGTTTTGTCCGACTTTTGTTTGAAGACCCGCCACTGTGCGGCCCTCTATGGAAATACTTGAGCCTAAGTTTGTCCATACTAGAGCTGTTCCGGCATTAAATACATCACCATATATTACTGTTAGTTTTTTTATTTCGATTATAGAGGTTTTAACCTTAAGGTCATTCGCCTCTTCGGGTTAGAAAAATCTCTTATGAAAAATTTCTAACCCTATGTGCGGGATCGGGACAGGCGCGCTGCGTACAAAGCAATCCATTTACCAACTACGCTACACCCATCCCCTACTGTTAGTTCTGAAATAAAGGGTTAAAGTCGTAATAATTATCCTTTCTTACTTTTGTAAGCACGTCTTGAGTAAATACTCAAGCAACCAAAAGTTGATCTAAAGGAACTACATAAGCTTCTCGTTTTAAGTAATTTTGCAATACGTTTTATGTTCTAATAGCGGGTTAAGCAGTTCTCTTAAAGCTTGAGCAGCTTGAAAGTTCCCTAAGAACTTTTTGTGAATTTTAAAGTGTGCTTTTTAAGTATTATCCGAACTTCTGTTTGCTTGGGTCAAAAGTTACAGTTGTTCAAAAACTCAATGCATACGCCTGACACCGGGAACTGACAATTCCCTTGCGCCTACTTCATAACAATGGCGCAAGTGCAACCAAACGGCGAGTAATCAATTGCATTTGATGACGGGATGAGACAAACTTCAGCTCAAGTATTTTCATAGAGGGCCGCATTGGGGAGATCTGATTTTTCCAGCATTTGTTGTGTTTTTCTTGCACTTTAATTTGTTTACAAAGTGGTTTGCCCGTTTTTGTCCGTTTAAAAGTTATCGGCATTGGAAAAAGAGCTATTTTCAATCAAAAAACGTGAATATCTCCACACATACTAGCGATAGCAAGTTTCCGTCTTCGGCAAAGTAATGCAGTTTAATAGTTCCGTCTTGTACAGCAAACGGCAATTCTGCCGGACTCGACGACGTCGGTTATCTTCTGTTAAGACATCTACCTCCAGTTGCCAAGCGAGCGCTGCTAGATGGATTCAACGGGATCTGGGGAGGCAAGCCTCTACCAGACAGCTGGAGAACCGCCCTCATGATCCCCATCCCGAAGAAATGCCAAGGAACCAGAAGCCCGAATGACTTCCAACCCATCAGTCTCCTCCCCTGCATTGGAAAAACGATGGAAAAAATGGTGGACAGACACCTGTTAATCCTCTTCGAGGAACAGGATCTTCTTGATCGTCGGCAGGTTGCTTTCCGAAAGGGATTAGGTACAAGTATTCACTTAGGCTGCCTCGGCGAAATTTTAAGCGACACTATTGGCGATTTGCGGCAAAGCCAAAATTAGTCATGCGACACCTATGATTCAGCTCATGAACTGGCAAAGTGATACAGTTTGATTTTTTTCACCCGTAAGTGAGTCGTAGCTTACAACAAAATCTTCATTATCTTCCCGGAAAAAGCTTACCACTGCCAAAATATGAATGAAACAAGTAAGAAATTTAGTTTTATTTGTAATTATTCTGAAATTGCAGACATTTGCAACTACTTGGATCATACATTTCTTCGAAATGTAATCGGGATATTATTGTCGTTATAAAAAATCGTTCCATAAATAAAGTTCCAACTCGAAACCGAGACCCAATCAGTACCAATGTCAAACTCCTTCATATTTTGAACTACGTAGGAGATTCAGTGAAGACTATCGGAGAGAAGGATCGGCTGTGCATGATACAAAGCTGACACTTTCCTATTAGCCGGATATATTCTCTCCTCGCCTGATCTGGAGAGTTTCATGAATTTACACCATCTCATGAAGGTTTAGCTTAACTTAGGACGAACGGGAAATGCTGTTGCGGCGGCTACGGTGCTCAACAAATTACATTTCGAAACAGCGCGCATATAGCTCTGCGAATAATATTAGAAACCACTATGTTTTACACTCTTTTCGCAAGATGTTTACTCGTCATCTTATAAAATGATGGTTTTCCTTCATTTTCATAAACAATTATCAACAAATTGATCGGTAATTTGGTGTTTAAAAGTCATTTTTTACCAATGTTTACAGAAAATATATGCATTAGGACAGAACAGAATCAAATCAGTAACACTTTCCTTCCAGCGCTATCTGCGAGCGGTTTCAACGTAGAATCGCCAATAGCCAACGACCTGCATGCGGACATTGCCATCCTTGATGTCGCCAAGGTATACAACACGGTATGGCGCAAAGGAGTGCTTCGCCAGCTGCATCAATGGGGCATCCGCAGAAACCTTGGCTCTTCATCAAACAATACCTCAGTGACCGAAGCCAATCAAACCTTTTTTGGGAGCGCTTGCAGTCACACTATTCCTAGTCAGCATGAACTCCCTCTTTGCCACGCTCCCGAAAGGCATATTCGTGTTTATCTACGCTGACGACGTGATTCTTGTAGCGTTCGGGAAAACGACCGGCCGCACTAGACTGAAGCTGCAGGCTGTCGCAATCGCCGTTGGCCAGCATCTCCGGCCCAAAATGCGCCATTTCATACTGTTGCAACTCCCACCACTTAGTCACCGACCGGCCGGTCAAACTCGCTGGAACAGTAATACCATTCCGTAAAGAGCCAAAAATCCTTGGCGTGACAATCTCCCGTTAGATGACTTTCCTTCCACACTTTTGACGGGTGAAAAAGGGTTGCGAAAGCACCACTGTATCAAAGAGCCATCAGTTCAGCCTCAAACCTGCTGCCAAGCACCCCCGCCTAGAAAAAAACATCGGGTGATGAATGCCATCTACTACAGACAGATATGAGCATACACACCATGTTTGCCGATGCCTCTCCTCCCACAGTCGCACAACTACATCGGGTCAACAACCGCGCCTGGCACGACCGCGGTTCAAACATCCAACAGGCTGTATTCACCAGAGCAGACGATCCTCCCCGGGCTGCCAGAGCCTAATTCCTCCAGATGGTTGAACAAAAATACTTAAACCATCTGCACATCTACACCGACGGCCCAAAACTTGGCGGAGGGGTGGGGGCGGGTGTGAGCGGAATTGGATCGGGCCTCGCCCGACGTCTACCCTTCGTGTGTTCCGTGTTCTCCGCAGAAGCCGTGGCCATCTCCATTGCGGTTACCAACAAACCCGAAGACACACCGACAGTGATTTTCTCCAATTCCCTCTCAGTCACAAAGCGCTGGAATCAGGGGAGTCCAAGGACCCCTACGTCCAAGCCATAGAACAATACTGTGACCCATTAACTACCATATGCTGGGTACCCGGACACAGCGGAATCCCCGGTAACGAGGATACTGACCACTTGGCCGCACTCGATCGACACTCTCGCGCCCTATTCTCTAATGAGGTACCGTCATCCGACATCATCAGGGAATTCAATGCGAAGACCTCTGATCACTTCATAACTTACTAGAGGACTCTCCGAAGCTACCCTCAGAAGGTAAAGGGAGACGTTGAAAATTGGACAGACCTCGAAAACCTAGTTGAACAAATAAATACTTTTTCCTGAAAGCATGATCAATTGCGCACATTTTTTTCTAAGGCAAATTTTTCCGATCTTTTACCGTATTGTATATAAAGATCCGAATTATTCCAACACTGTTCCAATTCAGACCACCCATCTCCTATCGATTTTATGCAATAAAAATGAATTCCTATTTTGGCCTAAGTTATTCATATTTGATTTTCACTAAATTGTGAATTGTGAAATACAAAGTTCTTTTTGAAATATAAAACTTTGTAGTAAATATAAATATATATGCAGTCAAATTCTTTTGAACACACTTTTCAACTACACCCAATTGATCTTCATAGTTGTATGCGCTGTTTGGCGCTGAAGAGTGCCTCCGTCAATAATGAGGAATGACGGAGTAAAACGGGTTAAACGTCAACAATGTCGACGATTCATTCAATAATGGTCATTACACTATAAAATTCAAGTTGTTAATAGATGGCGTGATTTAGAAAAGTTACATTGATTCATACCATATTGTTCTCAATTTCCTACTGTTCCTGATACGATGCAGCTGGAAAGTTAATAGCCAGCATTAAAAAAGCCACATTTGGTTCATTTATAATTGAACTACATTTACAGACGACATATGACGGATTGACTATTGCAGCCATTGAAATCAATCGATATTATGCCGAATCTAAGTGCGCGATTTGAGGTTCATTCGATTTAGATTTTTTGCATTTTTCACTGCAGGAAGCGAACAATTTTTTGAAATAATGTCTCTTAGGGCCGATTTCTTCACCCTCGCTTAGCGCTTAAGCCAGGTTTAAACGTACTGGTGAACTGTCAGAAGTTTTGTGAGTTCTTTTATAGTGAAGGGTTCGGAGAGGCGAAGATAGCAAACAAGTACGTTGTAAGTAATATTAACCCTAGAACGTTGCACTTGCGTTTTCCACCCTAGAACGTGGCACTGGGGTACAAATGTAACCCACGCGTTTGATCGCAATTTTCGCAGGTAAAAATGTAAATAAAAGAAATGTATAATATATAATATCATTTTCTTCGTTTTTTAAATGCAAAAGCAGCAGAGTATGTTAAAGTATGGAATTTATTGAATCAATGATACATAAATTGGATTAAACAAAAAAGTGAAAAAATCGCGGATTTGACTTTTTTAACAAAAATTACTATAACTTTGCGAATTTTCAACCGATTTGAAAAAAATCAAACGATTTCAAAAGTCGAAAGAATGGTTTAGAAACGGTATAAAATGGAGTACCGATATTTTTGAAAAAGTGCAGCTATTTGGAAGAGTGAAAGTTTAAAAATCGGGTTTTGGAATATACCACGAAATGGGGTGGAAACTGAAATGAAAAACGCTTTTAATCCACCTAACAGTGTGATGAGACATTTCTTATAAATCTTATCACTCTCTTCGGATATTATATCGTTTGAGAACATTTTGAACTTGACGCTTCACGATGTTTTTGACAACATATACTACATGGGATAGTGGCAGGACTCAGAGAATCGCTCAAATCAGCATAGGACAACATCAGTGCTAGAAATCTCAAACCAAATCAATGGGAAAGCGAAAAAATGGCCCATAAAATAGACATACAAACGAATTATTGCTAATGCTCTGTTAATAAAATATCTAAATTCCTCAATCAATGCATTGTGGTGGGAAAACTGAATTTTCCTAAAGGGGTTATGTATATTGTACTGAGCCAAAAAAACATTTAACCTATACATATAATTGGTCATACAACAAAAATCAAATGCTCATCAAAATCGATCAGAACCTGTTAGAGTCGAATGGAAATGGTCATTTTTCATAAAATTCTCTCTACATTCGGAAAGTGTTATCCTCGTTATTAATCATATTACGTTTTCGTCTCAACTCGACGCATTCCCAAAATAAAAACCTATTTTGATCCACCTAGTGGTGCAATTGGGCTTTTCTCATTTGTCCAGACTACGATTCCATGGCTGGTTATGTTCAATACAATGGTGGAAATGAATATTACATGTTCAGTACAATTTTCACATACGAACAATGGATCGACAGCCACGATCTTGAGATACTATGTGATACTGAAACATCGCTTGAAACCAGCGGCGGATCATTTAGAAAGATCCGGGAGGTCCGGGTCCTGCATAAAACTTTCAACTTGTTAAGAAATTTTAAACTAGTTTTAATTTTAAAGTAGCAACCCCTCACTGCATACTCGCTCCGGGCCGGTATGTTCACATTTTTTCCACATACACACACATAAATACACACACAGACATTTTCCGAACTCGACGAACTGAGTCGATTGGCATATGACACTCGGCCCTCCCGGTCGGGATTATATTGACGAATTTTAGAGTGAATGAGAAAGGCAAAAACATTTTTAGCAAATGTTGAGAGTTATGTATTTTTTTTGGTGAGCAGTTCTATGTTCCATAGACATTAAATCAATTTTAACTTCACTTCCTATTAAATAAAGACCCTTATTACAGTACATCTCTATGGTTATAAGTTAGAAAAATTGCAATCAGAAGGTTCGCACAAATAAACATTTTTGCACTGATAAGTTATCAAGTTCCTTCCAGACAACTTGGAAGTGTTCGGTGATTATTTCTAGCGGTTGTAGATAGTAACATGAAATACAAAATTCGTTTTATCGAAATAATGTTTAGCTTATTTCAATGGATTATTACTATATTGAACAATAAATAGGCGAGAAGGAGTAATCAACAAACAACAAGCCATAACTTTTAAAGTATTCAAAATAGATATTTAAAGTCTTTAGTAAAGTTATTCGCAAAAGTAAGAGCTACAAATTTGCTGAAGACATCATTTCGATATAATCACTTCCAAGGAAATTTGTGAAAATATCTCACTCATAGGGAGATTAATCAGCAAAAGCACAATACCAAAAGAAAGGGCATATTGCCGCCATTAAATTCTCCGAAGATACTATTGACCTAAAATAAGCCGTTTTGGCGTTAATAATAGATTACATGTTTTTGGTCATATTTCTGGCAATGGGAAATGATAAAAATCTTTCGTCCGCCTTTAATGTTAAATATCTCTTTTGATAATAGTCCGATTTCAACAATCTATAGCTTGTTAGAAAGGTATTTGTTAAAGCTGTCTAAAAACATATAAATTGTTAATCTATATTGTCAATTTCGGCAGATAATTTAAAAAAAACTGCAAAAACGCCATTTTTACGCATTCAAATATTCATATCTAGGAAACTAAACATCAGAATCAAAAACAAATTAAGAATCAAAGCGTTCATACTGTTTTTTAGTTCTTTCATTTAAAATTGGTTTGGATAAGATCGGTTCAGCCATTGCTGAGAAACACGACTGAGAATTTTCCCTTTACATACACGCACAGACACACACACACACACACAGACACACACACACACACAGGCAGACATTGTCCCAAATCGTCGAGCTGAGTCGATTGGTATATAAGACTCGGTCCTCCGGGCCTCGGAAAAAATCTTGAAAGTTTGAGCGAATTCTATACATTTCTTTTATAAGAAATGTAAAAAGTATTTCTTACCAGTAATACATTGAAAACACGCAACGTTACTGTTACAGCAGTTACCGTGCGCAAATTATACTTGCGAGCCATTGTTTTGAAAAACTATAATAATAAACAACAAAACAATAAGAATCAGCAAAAATGAGAACATTTTTTTTCTACTGCAAAATTAAATTAAATTAGTTGAACAAATGATTAAAAACGATTATATCATACTAATTGTTACTTACGTAGTAAAACAACTGGTATTTAAACTGGTATTGTCACGAGTCACATTTCCACTGACAGCACGAAACCTGACGAAACGCTAACGGCAATCGTACACTGGGGTACAAATGTACCCCACGCCAACTGTTATACCTGTTTCCACGAAGGCTGTAAGCAAACTTGCTATACCACCTTTTCTTACTATTACTGGAAACTCTAAATTAAATTATGGTTGGGGTTCCAGGACGGTAAATACCGAATTCTCGTCTTCACACGGCTCCAAAGAAGGTGTGGGGTACATTTGTACCCCAGTGCAACGTTCCAGAGTTAACATTTTCATATTCAATGAATTAGTATCTACAAAACAACGCCAGTAGTTAAGTGGCAAGTCCAGGGTTTTGATGGTAGAGTCGCTTCTCTGGTGTCGGTCATAGGCACTCAGTGCAAAAAGAGACTGCAGGAAATAAAATTAGATAATAAGAATAATTAGCATTTTCACCTATGTACAAATGTTCAATACCTTCATTGTTACGTCAGGGGCGGCGAGACACTTTACGCCCGAGTGGGTAGAAAGTAGAGGGTGAGGGGTCCATTAGTAAGGATTTTTTTCCCTTTTCGCAATGCACACGCTTATATTACATTCACATTCAATCACGTTCGTTTATGCAAATGGAATTGTGGTACATCGATGTTTTCAAATGTGTGTAGTGCGAGATACATGCGTTGCACATCTAAATTTTTTGAAATGGTTCAAAATTTTGGGTGGGTAATTACCCACTCGGTTATTTTCGAGTGGGTAGTACTACCTATACTACCCACGCTTTCCGCCGGTCCTGTGTTACGTAAACAAATAATCAGCGAAACATCGAAACTACTCGAATCTATTAATATGAGCAACACAATTCATATTAATAATTCACTACCACAATTATTACCAGTTCATTCATAATCAGCCACAAAGAGAAATGCAATTATCTATCAACGAAGCTCATCATAGACGAAAAACAAATGCAATATCGCTTTGACTGCAATATTATACAAAATTTTACTCCAAGGATAAAAGAATAAAAATTTAAGTTAAAAAAAAACATTTCAATACCAGACATGTAAAACAGTCAAACGCATTGAATGTATGCTGTCGTGAGTCACAAATTTTCGATTACCTACGGGACACGTTCCATTTGAGCCAGTATATTCTGATTCTGGCGACTAAAAATTTTTGATAAGGCGGAACTTCGTATAAAAATAACATAATTGGTTCTGTACCAGACTACGACGACATAGTGGGAAATGCCTAATCTGACCTCGAAAGTATCGTGAAACCTCAAGAAGTCCAGGAGTCATCTTTAGAATCCATTCACAATCCTTGATGTGATGAAAGATGAAAATTTTCCACATGCGCGGATCGCTTGCCAAACAAGGATTGTGTATCGAATTTTGACATCTTCTTCTTCCACTCTCTGTACAGCTTCCTTGTGAAAATTTTGCCACCTTGTTGGTTGAAAATTCGGCCAACTGATCCATTTTTACCCACGCTAAAGAGTAATAAACAATTGAGTGCTACTATTTTTTGGAACAGAATGACAATATATTCATCAGACCGGCAACAATTTTGACTTTTTTTTCAGAACACTGCTAATTCAAACAATAATTGGATGCACATATCATATGCTAACTATGAGCTTTTTCCGATAGCTCTAGTTTACCCACAAGAGGTTTCAAGTTGCTATAGTAATATGTATGGAAACTCGGGAACAAAAACTTAAAATTCAATAAAAAATTCCACAGTAACTCTGCATACCTCAAAACTTATGGTAGCGTAGCTTATTTTATAAGGAACAACTTTGTTGAAGATTGCATGTTGATTGAAGGTTCCCCGATAAAGTTATTTAACTTTGAAGACAAACCGTTTTATTTAAATCCTATTCTAAGCATGTACGAGAAAGAGAGGTAACATATAACTTTATATGACAATATCTTTTTACTGCAAAGTCGGATCAATTTGCAGGCTTCGGTAATGTTGATCCTTCCACCTTAAGCTATATATCTGCAGATTTTGGTATGCACAAGATGACACTGGCATTTTGCACTGAATTTATTGTTTCTATTGCCTATTTTCCATATATTTTCACATACAAACTTCAACACTCTTGTGAGTGAACTAGAGTTTTCGGAAAAAGCTCATATTTGATAAATGCTACGTCGAGCCGATACCGTTTGATTTAACAGTATTCCGAAAAAAAGTTCCGAAATTGTTACCGGTCCAATATTCATCCTAAGTTGGGTGCCCCCAAAAGGCCCAGTGTGCCCACTGACATCGAATAGTTTATCAGTGATCGAAAAATGTTAAATTTTATAAAATTCAAAAATCATGCCTTGAAAATAAATATACGGCTCGAACTTTTTTTCGTTAAGGAATGCGATACCCATTATACAAATATGGATATTTTTCTTCCCTCGGGAATCCACACTTGCGAGTGTTTTCCCTTCGGAAACTTGTTTCAACACATTTTCCCTTTCCTTCTAAACTAAAAACTGATTAGCTTGACGCTCGTTTTGACGACAACGATGACATGGATAGTGCTGATGAGGTTGGAAAATCACTTATTGCACTTATCGTCGACAGATTTTTTTCATCTTAGCCAGCTTTACCTTGCTGTAACCCTTCAGCTACTTTCTACAACCGATAGCTGCCCCATATGTACGCTGCCATTCTCTGGTGGAATATGTTCACTTCCCTCGGTTCATTTAATTGACAATGATTGATGAGCACAATACTCAGCGCACCGTCGAAATGCGCATTCGTTGGGTAACGAGCGCGAAGGACGTATGGGCGTTCATGTGATGTCTTGTTCCAGTGTGCGTGTTTTTGCAGTTAACATTCTAAAACGATTTCCTGAGATTTGTCAAAACAATATTACATAGAAACGACATTATGTTGATGAATGTGATTCCGTAGACGCAATGCAAAAAAATGAACGAAAAACTCATTAGGAATTATCGTTCCTACTCTTGGGAAATTAAGTAATAAAACTTTACTTTTTCATGTTGTTTTTCTTTCCACACAAAACATACGTTGATAAGCTCCATGAAATTAGTTGAAAATTTGTCCAACTTGATTCTGTAAGACGATGTTTGCGGGAATCAATCTCCATCGAAGCACACAACTTTCCACACTCTCTCTCTCTCTCTCTCTCTCTCTCTCTCTCTCATACCTATATCGTTTTCCTGGAGCTATATAAATAATTACATCCTATGGTTGCCTTTCCGTATATTATTCTTTACGCTTTTCCGCCCAGCGGCGGTGGTTTAATTAGAAAAACAATAACACAAAATGGCCGGTACGATATTCCCCCTGCGTGTGTTGTTTTGTGGTCATGAGGCGCGGCACGAGTATCAGCACACTCGTCAACAACCCATTCGTTCGTTCGTTCGTTGCTTTGTTAGTTCCATATGGAGTGCACCGCCGTGAACAGCCACCTAGAAATAACAAAAAACACCCACAACATACGCATATATTTGAATTATAAATTCACGCATATTGACGTTCCGGTTTCACTGACTGGTTTCATTGCCGTTACACACATACACCGTTCAGGACCGAAGGAGAAAGGCGCGAAGGACTTTCCAAACCGCCCTAAGCCACCCGGTTTACGCTTCGCCGGCGAAGGGTTTATGCATTCTTCACACGCGACTTTAATTACCCTTAGGCAAATTCACTTCGGAACCGTAAAGAGGGCTGAGGTCAGGCATGGGAAATCCGGATACCTACCTTCGTTTGCCGTATGTAGGTTTTTTTTTGCGGATGCAAAATTCTCAATCGCGAACGAGCAGAGAAGACGAAAAAAAACTTGAAATGCTTGGACGCCAATTTCCTCTCAAGGCAAGTACGCGAATGGGTAATTAGTTTTGTGCGACAAGTTTTCGCGGAAACTATGGACGTGACATAGCGATTAGAGAAGGTGGTTTTTAATACGGTGTTGGTGGCGCGCTGTGCTTGCCAGGAAGTGATTATTTTCCAGGAAATATCTAATGGTTCTATCGTTGATTGCCTTCGTTGTTTGCCCTGGGTTATTCCGCAATGGTTGGAGTTTTGTGGCAAAAGTTTGATTATGTGGATTGAGGCGTCCTTTGTTAGTTGGTGAAGCGTCGTACTCACTTCATTACATTTCACAAATACGCTTTTTCAAATTAGTAAATGTATGACGCTTCTACCAGACGTGGTGGTAATGCAAAAAATCTGATAGAATATATTAGACTGATCAGAAGAAATAAAACTCCGAAAACAAATTTCTACCAGATATTATTCTATTTATCAACAAATAGAAAATGAAGTCTATAAAAAATAGAAGGGAATCGTACGTATTTTCAAGGTTCTAATATTTGACGAGTTATGGGCAGGGAAAGTTTTCATCTGCGCGGTAGTTTGTTGCAGTTATTTCGATCCTACCGTACAGTTCGAGAAATGGTTGTTACCATTGGAGATTATTAGGTATCCACATTTTTTCTACGTCAGCAGTACGCCAGGGAGACAATGCAATCCTAATTTATGGGAAATTAAAGCCTACTAATATCCAATGAAAATAAGCATTTATTAGTTTAAATCGGATGGAAATTATGAAAGTTATTCAATTTTTGTAGAATGGATATTTTTGAGTTTCTCTGGGTCAACTTATTGAACCGTCTCGATTCCAATTTTTTCTATGGTTTGTTTCATAATATATGAGGGACTCTCTGTCAGAATTCTGTCAAACAAGTAAGTGGAAGAATATTGAATGACTTTAATGTGAGGTAATATTCGAAGTCGTTTGTCCAAATGATTCAAGACTTCTTAAAACAATAAGTTCAGGCTCAATGGAGTAATGTCATCAAAAATTTGGCATTAAAAATACGCATAATGTTCAAATGTGTCATACAGAATCGCAGTTCTAACGATCGAAAGTGCATTCAATTACCTTTAATTCAACATAATAATATTTCATGTCGATGCACTACAACCGGAAATGTTTTGTTTTACTGAAGGCATTTTTAATTTTATAGGTGAAATTCATTTTTTTATTGTAACTCGAAAACTTTTCAGTTGTAAATTTTTTGGACTTCATTTTCGGATTCAGCACACGATTTTACATTGAAATTTAGCTTATTTAGTTCAGAAATGCTGTAAACTAGTGTTATAAGCCGCGGAAGAAAAATGAATACATAAAAAAATATGAAAACGAAGCTGCAAAATATAAATAAATAAGGAAATTATCAAAATGGAATTGGGCGTAGAAATAGCAATGATACAAAATGTTTGGTTAATAAAAATTGGTAACAAAAAAAATGCAAAAATTAAAATTGGAGAATGGAAAGAATGTTACAAAATAGTTGAAATGATAAAGAATAAGAATGGAATGGATAGATGCAAATAAAATATCTATGAAAAATAAAAATGGCCATTTTTTATAATGATTTTATTAGGAATTGAATAACTGCAATGGAATAGAAGAAATAGAAATAAATGAGAACAACTGGGTGGAATAAATTGAAGAAAAAATATAAAACAGGAAAAAATGGAAATAGCCCAAAAACAGACAAAATTGAAATCATAGAAAATATTGCAATAAAGAAAAATAAGGGAAATTTAAAAAATAATGGGTTAAATCGTAAAGTAAATATAAAGTAAAAGTGGAAACAATTACAATTTGATGAAATAGAAATCGCAAAACTTGCGCAAAACGCAAATAGATCAAAATAAAATAATAAGAAAAATGTTAGAATGAAAAAATGAACAAAAAAGAAACCATGAAATTCTAAATTGTTTAAATGGAAAAAAGAGTAAAATGCCCAAGGCGAAGGAACATAACAATAAAGAACTTTGGGTGCAGATTGAAAATGTCCATACAAAAGAAGAGTATAAATTTCAAATTTGATACATGTATGCAGTACAGAAAAATTCTCAAGACAAAAAAAAATTATTGAAAAACAAAGATGGGCTAGCTAAAACTGAAAAATGTGGGAGAAAGGCATATAGGCATACTACAATAGGTTTACTGGATATATGCAAAAAATGCAGGAAATAATGTTTTTGGTAATATTCATTCATTCATTTATTCATTTCAACATCAATTTCATGATAACACTGAATCAACAATTTGTCTCCACAATACTCGATTTGTAGCTGCAGCTCTCCAACGTCGGTTACGCCCAACACTCGCCAAATCACGTTCCACCTGGTCCGCACATCGTGCTCTCTGCGCTCCTCGCCTTCTTGTACCAACCGGATCATTAGCGAACACCATATTTGCAGGATTGTTGTCCGGCATTCTTGCAACATGCCCTGCCCACCGTATTCTTCCAGCTTTAGCCACCTTATGGATACTGGGTTCGCCATAGAGTGCAGCGATCTCGTGGTTCATCCTTCGCCGCCTTACACCGTTCTCCTGCACACCGCCTAAGATCGTTCTTAGCACCCGTTGCTCGAAGCATGGTTCAAGTTTCGTGCCCGTAGAGAACCACCGGTCTTATGAGTGTTTTGTAAATGGTGCATTTGGTGCGGGGGTGAATCTTTCTTGACCGCAGTTTCTTCTGGAGCCCATAGTAGGCCCGACTTCCACTGATGATGCGTCTTCGGATTTCACGGTTCACGTTATTGTCAGCCGTTAATAAGGATCCTAGGTAGACAAAATCCTCCACTACCTCGAAGGTATCTCCGTAAATCGTAATGCTGTTTCCTAGCTGGATCTTGTCGCTTTCGGTTCCGCCTACCAGCATATACTTTGTTTTGGACGCATTTACCACCAGTCCGACCTTCGCTGCTTCGCGTTTCAGGCGGGTGTACAGGCCTGCCACCGTTCCAAATGTCCATGTCGCCGACGAAGCATACAAATTTGCCGGATTTCGTGAAAATCGTGCACCGGCTGTTGAGCCCGGCTCGTCGCATCACACCTTCCAGAGCGATGTTGAATAGTAGACAACAGAGAGTCCATGACCACTCGCGCTGCATTCATCTCCTCCAAAACCGATCTGCACTCCTCGTTGAACCAATCGTTCCATCGTCTCCGTTCCTCGTACCCGACAATGCCCTCAGCTACGTTGTTGATGGCTGCTTTTACTGTTCTCCAGCAGTCCTCTAGAGGGGCCACGCCGAGCTCTCCCTCGTCCGGCAACGCTGCCTCGAGGTGCTGCGTGTATGCAGTGGCGACATCTGGTTGCTTCAGTCGCTCCAGATCGTACCGAGGCGGCCGTCGGTACCGTACATCATTAATGACGGATAGTTTTGGGCGCAGTTTAACCATGACCAGGCAGTGGTCAGAGTCGATGTTAGCGCCACGATAGGCCCTGACGTCGATAATGTCGGAGAAGTGCCGTCCATCGATCAGGACGTGGTCGATTTGCGATTCCGTCTGTAGCGGTGATCTCCAGGTGTAACGAGAAGGGAGGTTGTGCTGGAAGAAGGTGCTACGAATGGCCATGTTCTTGGAGGCGGCGAAATCAATGAGTCGAAGGCCGTTCTCATTCGTCAGCTGGTGAGCGCTGAACTTTCCAATCGTCGGTCTGAATTCCTCTTCCTGCGGTCGTATTCTCGTACGAGCTGCGCGTAGAAACCGTCTTTGTCATCATCGATACTTGCGGAGTGAGGGCTGTGCACGTTTATTATGCTGATGTCGAAGAAACAGCCCTTGATCCTCAACCTGCACATTCTTTCGTAGATCAGCTACCAACCGATCATGCGCCTTTGCATATCGCCCATCACAATAAAAGCTGTCCCTAGCTCATGTGTGTTACCGCAGCTCTGGTAGATGGTATGATTACCTCTAAACGTTCGCACCATGGATCCTGTCCAACACACCTCCTGCAGCGCTACGATTCCGGACCCGCGGTCCTTGAGAGTCCCGATGGAGTTGAGAGATCTGCAGTTCCACGTTCCGAGCTTCCAATCGCTAGTCCTTTTTCGTCGCAGTGGTCGTCGCTATTGGTATCGGTTCGCATTCTTATCTTGTTGACTTTTCGCTGCAATTGTTTTTTACGGCTGGCTCGCAGGGCCTGACACCAACCCCCTAACTTTCCGGAGGACCATAGTGCACAGTTGAGCTAAGAGTCCTTCACTGGCCCTCAGACGATGATCAGCCGCCCCTAACATGGGGAACAGACGCTGTTTTGAGCCACTCATCCTGGAGATCAGACGCTCTGGCGCTCAGGCTTGCAGCAGAAACCCTCCCCCCCAACTTCCCTGTCAGCCTACGACCAAAGTTCCCACCGGGGTTGGTTACCCGATCTTCCCTAAGGTTGCTCGTAGTTCTCGGTCAGTACCATGGGGAGGTAGGGATAGGAGTTGCTGGGAAGAGGCCCTACCTTACGCATTACCGAGCCTTTACCGACTCATTTTTCTTCCGGGGATTATAATATTTTGGTGATATGAAGCAATCAAACTTAATAAAATAAATTGAAGAAACGGACGAGAAAGAAACATATAATACGACAGATAAAATGAAGGAATGAAAAATACATGAAAAGATGAATCGAATTGAAACAAATGGGACAAATATAAAATGCAAATATGGTGAAAATAGGAAAATATGGAGCGAAATAAATAAAATTTAACGAAAAAACCGAAGAAATAAAAACTCTGGATGAAATAGAAGAAGAAACATAGAAAAATAAAATATGAAACAATAGAAAAGAGAAAAAATTGCGAACAAGAGAAACAATATAGGTTTTTTCAACGAAATGCTAAAAAAATGCAAAAAAAAAAAAATTAAATTAAGATAAAGATGTATAAATTTCGGTTTCTCTTATTTAAATAGTATTTTTCAAGTGAACACCAAAAATTACTATTGATCGTTTACTTCACGGATTTTAATGTTTAATCTCTTGATTGATTTGCGGAGTTATTCAGAATTCGTTTCTCGAGCTCTATTTGACCAATAGAGCACTCTAAAGGAAGGTTACTGAGTTTTCTTCTTAAAAGATACTTTTGTGATTCATTTACCAGTTACGACGGATTAAAATAAGTAAAATTAAAAGTCACATATCGTCCTGAAAAGATAAGAAATCCAATTGGAATAATGATTCAGTTTTATCTGTATAGCTTAAGCAAAAAAATAAACCACTGTTTCTTAAAACCCATTCACAGATTGTTAACTTTCCATCTATTTAGTAAAATATGAATCAAAATTAATTTTTCGAGAGCCCGGAACACAAAAACATTTAAAAAAAATTTTATATAGTCGGTCAAAATCGCTCAGATAAATAAAGTAAACTTTGTTGTAGAGCGTATTTATGTGCTAATAATTGGGGGATTATCTGTCCACCAGGTGGCGCTTCGGAACAAATTGTGATTTACTCCTAATTCGTTGAAAGTAGCAGTAACGAGGGATAGGTATTAGCTAGTAGTAAATAATTTTCAATCTACTAATTCAGAAATTGCATAAAAAATGTTATGTCGTTTTGGCCACTGCACGTTTAAATTGTTCTTGAGCTCTAAGTTTCAAAGTTTTCTTTTTAATAGTGTTTCATGCAGTATAAACTTTCTGATATAATTTACGATTACCCTTATGATAGAAATTGGACCACCTTCGTTATCGTCCATAAAACCACTTACGACGCCGTCATAATTTCTTCATTCGAAAATACGTGCTTTTTAAGAAAAATATTTTTTATTCAATTCACAAAATTCTTGCGAATTTCAAAATAAATCTCATGATATTTAATCAAATAAGCATGTTTATACAATGAATGGTTTGATTTTTTAATTGAGAAAATCGTGTTTTCCAACATGCTGCAGTTTAGAATTTAGGCAAGTGAAACGAATTAAATCATATCAATATTGAAACTAAGTGCATTTTGAAATCAATTGTTATTGAAATCATATTTAAAAGAATCATTCCTTCTGTTCAAAGACCTTCTGTTGTGCAACTCCGGACTCGGTGGGGAAACACCCCATTCTTCCTTCCCTTTCGGCGGCCCTGAGAATAAGCCATAAGACCAAATGGGCGCAAAACTGCGAATCCGCCAAGAGCACCATAAGACCACGCTGAGGCCCTGAATGTGGATTTTTCAGAAAAAAATAACCGACATACTGCAGCAACGGTGGAAAGTTTGCAAAGTTAAAATAGAACTTAGCTATGCGGACAAATCCCTGTAATTGGTGACCTAGCAGTACCAGCAGCAAATATAAAACCAAAGCAAATCGTTCCTTCTAATCATCATCAACCAACAAAAAAACGAAAGCCCACAAAAAGCCATTCCGGTAAGTCGCCGCCGTCCGGTTCCTTGTTATTCCAACCAACCGAAAGCTTCCGCATAAGTATGTACCGCACCGGCTGTGTTTGTATGGTGTTTTCTTTTCAAGTGCGGTCCGATGGATCCGAAAAGTGCCTACGTGGAAACCTTCCATGCTGTTTGCATCCCATCGCATCGGTTCGAATAAGCTTGCCCCACCCAACTGCAGACCGCGTGCACCGCACCAACTCACACCCACACGGGCATAACACACACATAGCTGCACCACTCAAACATATTCAAGGCGTACCGGAAGTGGGGGCTCTCCGCAGTCTCTAGTCGGTGTTGATGCTGAAAATTGATGCCCAAGTTAATTGCGGTTTGTTTGCACTTCAATTTACATGGTCGATAAATTGGCCGTGTACACATTCAGGTGCCGGAATGAGAGATCCTTTACCATTATGTACCAGGGTTTGCTGCCGACGCCGGGGCAGTTGATGGATCGCAACACACAGGTGAGTTAAGACCCTTCATCGTTATCCGGTTAAAAAGTGTATAGAACAATAGGTGAATATTGTTCTTTTTTGCAGCTTAGGGAAGAGTTAAACACGAGATTACAAAAGGAGTGCTTGTGGTAAACCCCGGAACAAAAGATAAATACTAACAGCTGATTTTTCACCTACGACGACGGTAGGGTATCAGATGCAAATGTAGCTGACTACGTCGATGGGTTTCCCTCGGTTGGGTTAGACAGAAGATGGAGCTTTGCTTTGCAGTCAACCCGGTTAAGTCCTATTATGTAATGATGAATTCATATTGTAGATATATCGCACGTCAGCGGCTTTTAGTGGTAACAATCAGTACGCTGAACTTATCGACAAAGAAGAGTTGTTTTTGTTTTTGTTTCAGTTTATGGATTTGAGGGTTGCGCTGTGTTGACACTGCATAGCAATCATTTTTGGCAGTCGGTAATATAAGCGTAAGACCGCCGTATCCACGTCATGTGACAACACTCGCAAAGGTGAAAAGTTTCGAGGAAAAAGGTAACTTGAGAAAAAGGGCGGTGAAGAAGCAAAATAAAAACAAAGCTAGGCGCAGCATAGAATCGGTAGAAAAGGGAACGGCTTCAAGAGAAGACCGTGTCCGTCGGATATGTTATCTCGCCATCTTTAGCTCGTATAGGTCCCAGTTCGAAGATTTGGTATTACGATATGTGACGATGGTTAACGAGACGTTTAAAGGATCAAAGACAATGTACTTGTGATCAGATAACAACGGTTCGAGCTCGTTTAGTACGAACCAGTTTGCCAACTCATGCGTAATACCGTTAGAGCATAGAGTTGCATCTAACACCTCTTCTCTACCAGCCAGCGCAAATGTTGGGCGATTTCCTACAGTAAGCATGTGCAGATTTGTACTACTTAAGTATTCCATCAATTCGATGCCTCTTAAATTGACATCTGAGCTGCCCCAAATTATGTAGCGAGCATTCGCATCATCGCGAATTATAAGGGAAATGCATTTCTGATACAGTATGATACAAAATTTTTGAAATCATAAGAAGGCGATGGTTTATTATGCAGCAAATATGCTGAACATGTATTTCTTGTTTATGTTATTAACAGACATACCACGGCAGCGTAAATATCGCGAGATGTGAGGTCGGATATAAGACACGCGTCAATAGCACTATTCGCAGATAAGTATACATGCGCGAGGCATTTCACGTGAATCGTCATGCCATTTTAGTTGAAAACTACAAAGACGTAAAAGCTTTTCAATATAGAACTTTCATTTATGGATTTATTTGCTATATTTTTCAAAGATATAAATAATTCAAACGAACTTTTTTGTTGGAGTAAGTATCAATTTCTGAGCAATAATTTTTTAGTTAGAAAAAAAAAGTTTCTAAAAAAGACGTCAAAAAATACCAAATAAAAGTTGCGAAGGGGCTAAATGTTATAAGTTTGAAGTACGTTTTGTGAAAATTTGATACCGAACTTTGGGATTATTTTTTATTATTATTATATAAAAACTTAGTCGAAGACACCTAGTTACTACACGATAAAAATTGTTCCCGAAATCGTGAATAAAGTGCCATGAATTCGGGAACAATCAATGTTCCATTTCCATTTAGTATCGCCTATAGAACATTTTTATTAGTTAAGATATTTGTTTCCGTTGTGTGAAGCTAAGTCACAGTTTCCGTCATACTATCACTAAATCGATTTTTTGTACGTGAACTAGTCCACAACGTCATGAACATTATCCTTTAAATCAAAGTTTGAATCGTGATTTTATTCATAGTTTTAGGAACATTTTTCAGAGTCCGACTAAGCGACTTAAACGGACTCATGATTTGTTACATCTTGATCGTGATCTGGTTTTCGTAGTTGTGAAGTCGTTCGTAAAATCAAAACATTTTCTCGTAAACTATTTCACGAAACCTGGAGTATTATTCATGAATCCTTTTAATCATTGTGAACTAGCTCATGATTTGTAATATATTAGTTACGAATCAAGCCCCGTGCTCGTGAAATATTTTACAAAATCATAAAATGTTATTCAAGTATACGTGAAGTGTTTCATGATTTCTAGCGAATTAGTCACTATTTTTCGCTTTTTCGACGTTGAAACTCATCGAATGAGCTAGTTTTTGCCCTCACTAATTACCTGCCGGGATGTTTTACTTGATCGGCATTTGTGTTTGCATCAAAAGTTATGTTGTATGGTTCCTGTGTGCTTAGTGTGGAAGTTTACCATGACTTAACTTATTGTCGGTTCCGACAGCATGAAGCACAAAGTTACTTTACGCTCGCCCGGACATGCCGCAGACTAAGGTGATTCGCATTTCTAATGCCAAAAGATCCTGACTCCTGCGGTAGCAGACTAAGGGTTAAGTCGCCTTGAAACTCTAAGTTTGCTCATATGATCCTATTGCACGCTTTCCTAAACTTTTTTCCTTCAATTCCTTGCTATCCCTTGAGTACTATGGCTGTTAACATTGAAAAATATACTTCACTTTCCAGTCCCTTGCTAATTCAATGTCGTTAAAAACATAAAAAGAATAACTCACTATTCATGCTCATGAATTAGTTCACAAAACCTTGATGTAATTTTCATGCTTTCGTGAACTAGTTCATAATTCCTAGTACAATAGTCACTACTTACCATTCGAGCTCGTGCAATAGTTCACAAAATCGACAAAATATTATTCATGTATACGTGAATTGAATCATGATTCCTAGCGGCTGACCATTTGTGATCGTGTACTAGTTCACAAAATCATGAAATCTTATTTATGGAACGTGAACTAATTCATGATTTTTAGAATAATAGTCACACCTGACCATGTGTGCCATGAAATATCTTTATTGTGTTCGTGAACTGGTTCATGAATCCTAATATAATTTTCACGACTGACCATTCATGGAAAATATTTGTGATATTTATTTAAAAGATATCCGTAATCATATTAAACTCTGCACATGGTCTAGAAATTTTCACGTGAGCTATTTCTTAAAATTTGGATTTTTTCATGAAATATCATATTCAATTCAGTTTCGACTGACTAGTAATAGGTACGAGCTGTAGATGGTCAAGGCTCCGAATAAAGTAACCACAGGCGAATTTTTATTATTAAATTTTAAGTCAAACTATTTTTTTCCGTTTGTATATAACGTCTAATATTAAACAAAATGAACTATGAGCCCAGAAAAAAAATCCATGTCTGTCATTTGATGCTTCTTGCATGACCTGAAATTGACTGAAAGACCGTAAGGAGATAAAAAGGTAAACAAAAGCCATATTTTCAACTTTTTGCCTTGAACCACATTTTTCCATCGTAGTCTAATTTGTTTATTTCGATTATAGAGGTTTAAACCTTAAGGTCATTCGCCTCTTCAGGTTAGAAAAATCTCTTATGAAAAATTTCTAAACCCCCTGTGTGGGACTGGGACTCGAACCTAGGTGCGCTGCGTATAAGGCAATCGATTTACCAATACGCTACGCCCACCCCCAGGTAGTCTAATTTAAATTTGATGATATTGCTTGAAAATTTGAGATGAATATGGGAAAATGCTTTTTTTTGATTGTGGAATAATGAAAAACAAATAACTTGTAACGTGACAGATCAAAAATTCTAAAAAGTTTTGTGGACCACACCAACAGTTTGCATACAATGTATAACCTACATTTTTTCTTACTACTTTGAGCCTACTTTTTGAAACTGTATTGTGAAAACCTTATATTTTTTTTCATTTTTGAGAAAACACAGTTGATCTTATGCAACGTGACAGATATTTTCTGCTATAAAGCAATTGCATCAAGCTTGATTTAATTACGTCAAAAATGTTGACCATCTTCGACTCTGATGAAACTTTTTACGTTTCATCTATATGGGAGACTAAGTATTTTACATTGTTAAACAAGCATTTTTTATTCCAGAGTAATATTTAAAAAGGGCCTATGAGATCTTGAATACGCTGCTTTCAAAATATATTGTTCGAAAATCGCCATTTGCACAGCAAAACTATATGATAGCGAGATCTAATTCTTCTTTGCGAATATTTGTTGTTGAAATTTTTCAAAAAGAAAAGACAAAAAAATTGAAATATTCAATTACAAAAAACAATGATTTTTTTTTGTTAACGCAAGCCTAAAAATAGAAGAAACAGTGATTGCATTATTAAGAAGTTATTAGTAAGAAAGCATTTTTCACAACGACTTTAAGTATGCTTATAAATTTCCTAATATTTTCTAGTCATACATATAATTTTGTTATGCACTATTAATACTAAATATCATTTTGAAGCAAAAAGCTCTTAAGAATTTTTTTTAAAAATATTTTGCTTTAAAAAAAAATCTGTTGGTGAAAATACGCCCTTTTAATAAGTTACTCACAAATACCAAACGCTAAAAAACATAACGCGTTTAAAATTTAATTAAATAAAAAAGGTTTAAAATATGTTTGCATTGTGGAGAAAATAACAATAAATGATTTGAAACATATTTCAAAAATCTTTTAATTTTTAATTTTAATTCAATTTTTTTCTGTAAATAATTTAGTTATAGAATGTCTTTCAAAATGTTTTTGCAATTCGTAATGCTCATGAAAGATTGTCCTTCAAAATGCAGATGTTTTTAAGTTATTTTATTCTTTCTTTCGACATAAAGTGTTACTTCGTGAAATTACGACCTTTTCATAAGTTATTCACGTTTGTTCATCAAAAGCAATATGTTTTTCAAAATAAACATGAAATTTCCCGTTAATACTCAGTTCCCAGATCAAGGATGATTTGTGTACGATTGTCTCGATATCCTTACATCAATAAAAAACACAGAACTGTAACGTGACAGATTCTGGTTGTAACGTGACAGATAATTGAGAATACTTCATAAAATCGAAAAAAAAGTTTTTCTTCACGAAAACTATATTCCAAACTCTTCTTTGATTTCCAAACTTCAACTTAAAACTGTGTTCATGCAAATTTGGGGGCCAACGGAACAGACTTTTTCAATTTATTTGGGCAACCTCCAAACTCACTGCGAAAATTGTTTAACGTAACAGACGTATCAAAATGAAAATAAAGCGAAAACCATTTATGATGGAAAATAACTTTCTGTAGAAAAAATGTGCGGCTTAGTAACCTTAATAATGTGCAATTCTGATATAATCTGATTTTATCGTTTTTTCAGACTTATCTTATAAAATATGCGTAAACTTGTAACGTGACAGACAGAAGCCTTGACCAAATACAAAAAATATTAGGACCTCGAACATCGATATATATTCGGTTCCATGTAATGTCTGGACAGAAAACGAAAACAAGATACCTCGAATCAGTAACACTTTTATGAACCGAATCGTATTGTCACGTTACTACGAGTAAAAAAATGCGATAGCAATTAAACATGAACATGAGTTACATTACTCCAAGTGTCAATTTCGAAAGTGAGCTTTAGAATAAAATCTAAATATCACGATACATGCATAAAAATAATGACAATCGTGACAAAGATCCTGAAATCATGAACATAAATTACACTACTTGTGACAAAAATATCAAAAATCGTGACTATGATTCACAAATCACTCCACTTGTAACTAAAATATCACGATAACGTGAAGAGGAATTACAGAAATTGTGACGGAAATCCTTAAATCTCAAACATAAATCACACTACACTGACAGAAAAATCCAACACGAAACACGAGATAATCTCGAATATAAACTATTCCTAAATCCCTAAAATCATGCCTAAATCCCTGAAATCATGAATTAAAATCGTGTTACTCTGCCATAAAAACTTGATTGTAAACTCATGAATAAAATATTAAAGTAACGTGATGGGGATCTACAGAAATCGCGACTGAGCTCCTGAAATGATCCGTTAATTGATAACGAGTGTTTCAGGAGCTCAGTCGCGATTTCTGTAGTTCCCCATCACGTCACTGCAATATTTTATTTATGAATGATTTCGATACCTTTTTGTAATTAAAGTAAAGAGCGTAATTTTTTTTCTCTCCAAGAGAATTGCTCACTGGACTCCCTAGAAATGGGAGACATGTTCTTTTCGCTCGGGTGTTGTCATTTCAAGATGGTGTCGAAACAGCAAACACTCCGCGAGCGAGTTGTACGGTTTTACGAAACGCATGGTCATCGTGGAAAAAAGTTTACGGGAGACCATTTTCAAGACGAAAACGTACCCATGAGTACAGTTTATCGGATCCTGGTATCTCTGAACGCGGAGCGAAAACCCGGTAGCGGCCGTCTGGCGAATATAATGACGAAGAAGAAGAAGGAAGCGTTGAAATAACTGTTCGACAACAAGGACGGAACGAGTTTGCGTGACGCCGACCGAAAATATCATTGCTCCCATACCTCTATTCACCGAACCCTCAAGATGGAGGACATCATCTGTTGGGAGAAGACTCGGTCCCCCGAGTACACGGACGAGCAGATAGCGATCGTGAAATCGCAGTGCCGATGGATGAAGAAGAACTACCGCGCCACAGTGGCACGACTTAGAACAACAGGTGGACTAAAGTCCAAACTTTGCCTATCGGTTCAAATAGGACGGTTTAATGTAATTTTAGCACGCTGAATTCCTTTTTGGTATTAAAACCTTTAAAAAATAAACATTTACTATTCGTTAGGGTGACTAAAAAATTTAGTTTTTTCGAAATCGTTCTTAAAATTTGCGTATATTAACTATCGTGAGCTAAAATGTTTTTGATATTAACACTTGTACAAAGAAATTAGACGGCGCCGGTGGTTTAGTGGTAAGCGTCACCGCCACTCATTCCAGTTGGCCTGGGTTCAATTCCAGCCGAGGTAGTTGAGATATTTCTGAGGTGAAAAAATCTGTGGTCACGTCTTCCTTCGGAAGGGAAGTACAGCCGTTGGTCCCCGGTCCATGAGTTGATGAATCGATATCTCGTCTAGATAGTGGAGTCACCTCTCTGGCGTCGGTAAAGAAGAAGTAGAATCCAACTTCTATACTCACTAACAAATATCCTGCTCCCGTGATATTTGTGGAGTGCGCAGTAGTATATACGGCCTCTAGCAAAAGCAAGTATCGGACTAACAATTCCTTCCCTTTTCTTCCGCGATCTACGTTCGGGCCTGGCCGATGCCGGTATTGATCAATAAACACTTTAGGATTACCAGGAGTTGCACATTGAAAGATGTTCCGCTACTCCTAAGCATAATTATCTACTGATTCCCTGTGCAACTTCAGCTAGTCCAGATCGATAACGGAGTAGCAGCCAGAGGTGGTCGCACAAGCTCAAGCTCAAGCTTAACACTTGAACAAAGAAATCATTATACATTAGGGTGGCTCAAAAATAATTATTTTGTTGTGAAGGTTCAAAAAAATTTTTAAAGAAATTTTTGTGCGCTGACTTTGGTTATAAAAATAGAAATTAACTTTACTATTTATTAGAGTGGCTCAAAAATAAGTATGCTGTCATATTGAAACGAATTGATTGATATCTTATTAGGGAGCTTCAGAAATGACTATTTTATATTTACTGATGAAGTAAGATGTTTTCGACTAATTTTGGAACGTTTAATTCAGTAGTGGGTTACTTGATATGTAAACTACATTTTCTTAATTTTAATTACATTCACTAATCAACAAAATGGTTAACGATTTTTTTTCGCAGGTGTGTTTTAAGTTACTTAGATTGCTTATTTCATATCTTAAATAAAAATAAATCCAAAACCCTTTATTCGCGTATATGGTTCATTTTAAAATGGTCTCATTTTATTTGGATAATATCACATACCCTTAAGCTATATCAGTGCTATGCAAGTTAGGATCAAAATAGTCTCACCAAATGACTAGAACTCAACTGTTTTCACTCAATTTGACAGTTATTGCGAGAGTTAGTTCTAGAAACAATTTATGACATATTTCAGATGGTTGAAAATATCTACTGATTTTTAAACATTCTTGGTACCTATACTATCTAGAAAACCATACTTCCCATTCGGCTCCTTACTCTTGATCGCTAGAAAAACCTTTGTTGATCATGCTCTCAATGCTATTTGAAAGTTGTGCATGTATCCGTGCCACTATTCTAGCTGTAAAGTGATTATTCACATTCAATATCAGTAATAACCTATTTTAAAGAGAAAATTAGAAGCTTTGAAATGAGTATAGTGTAATCGCGGGCATTCACGGGCGTCGTTGTTGTTATCGCATTAGAAGTTCGAATTCCAGTCTTCCCATGAACATTGACAAGTTTGCACCTGTGTACAAAATTTCGTGCACGCGTTCAATCTCAAATATGTTTTGCCTTTGTGTACAGTTTTTCATCGAACACCGAACCCAAGCGAACGATATGCGAACTTAGGTTTAAACACCGTGTACGTACACCGTGTGCGTACACAAGAAAGGCATGCACAAAACAGAATACGTCAACGTTAGTTATGATGAGTGAGAGAAATAGAAAACTAGTGTCAATATCCTGTGTGTACGAACACCGCGTACGTACATGGGGTTCGGATGTGCAGACGAACACGTGCACGTGTTTTGGTACACATTAGCGCGTTCGAGTTTGAACACGAAATGTGGGTATAAGATGAGCACAGAACTAGAGCGAACATGGTGTTCGATGTTCACTTGGGAAGACTGTCGAATTCAATAAAAATTCATGACAAACAGTTATCTAAACACTAAACAAATCAACTAGTGACTTATTTTTGGCAATTTTACGATGTAATTTTATCACACGGATAAATTTTGGTGAAGTCATGCAATGCAAAAAATCAACCGTTTCTTTGAAAAACGAAAATAACCGTTTGTAGTTCCTATGGTCAAATAATGAAAAAAGCATTTGAGTTATGCCCTTCAAAAAGCTGTCAAATATTCCTTTTGCGTAAAATAACCTAAAATCTCGCGAAAATGTGTCGGATGGCTCAGCTGATACGAGAAAAATACTAGTGAGAATATCGCATAACATTCATATATGGACGTCCGGGCTCGTCCCACTGTACCGCGGAACATCTTTGCGCTCTCGAAGACCCACATTTCAGGAAAGGACAGCTACTATTCCAGTGACAAGTCGGCCACACCCCCCGAAGAGCGATTTGAAAGCCGTGGTTCAAGCGGAGCGGTCTGGCCATCAATCAACAAGTGTACCAGGAGGAGTATCGTGAGCAAATTCTTCTCCCGTTCTTAAAGGTGCATCATGCGGATGGGAAGCACATTTTCTAGCCGGCCAAGGCGTCTTCCCATTACGCCAAGAAGACGCTGGAGTGTCTTGAGCAGAAAAAGGATACCGTACGTGCCGAAAGAAATGAACCCGACTAATTTGCCTCAGTGCCCTAGTGTACAAAAATAATTGGCGGGTCAAGGATACGAAGCAGTTGACCTCCAGGATCCGGAATTGTATCCGGAAGATGGACGTCAGTGCCGTTCTGCGCTCTTGTGAGAGCATCGCAACTAAGTTGCGTCGTACGGCTGACCAGGGCCCCTTCTCCAATATTCATTGAGTTTGAGGTGAATAATAATTTAAGGGAATTTAATAAAAAAAAACTGAATTGGTTGAAAAACCATTTTTTGTTTTTTTAACTACATGACTGAAAAAAATCTCAGTTTTCTTCGAACACCCGTTATACTACAAACCATGGCATTCCCAAAATATGAACAAGAATCATAACAAAAATTAAGCATGTCCAGGTAACAACCACAGTAACCTAACCAAACATTGCAATGTAACACCATGTACATTTTTGTGCAAAGTAGTTTTTTTGAAAGCAGACATAGTTTCATGAATACGAGGTTTTTTATCTATAATTTTTATCTATAATTTCAGGAACTTGGTCACGATTTTCGTAAATCGTTCAGTCCACGAAATCGTTATTTTTTGTTTTTAAATTTATGAACGGATTTTCTTCCGTGTAGCAATCACCGTTAAGAGTTAGTTACTAAAATTTAATCTCAAAAGAAAGTTATTTTTAGCCAATTTCGTCATAGATCTCAAACCTTTAGGACAAAAGATCAACGAGCTACTAATTTTATCTTGTTATATGGCTTTTCTGGTCCAGTGTGCAGTGCCTAAATCACCGGCTATCTCCAATCCAATTGTTCAACTCCAGTGGCAGTAGCATCATTTCATTTTACAATGGCTTCTTCGAGTCTGTTAAAATCTTTGGCAGCAAATTGTTTGAATCGCTTTCGCTAACTAATCTAACGACAAAACGTTCACTCGAAAAGTTCTTCCAAATTTGCTGATATAAAGCCTGTGAAATAGCGACTGCTCGTTTGGATAGTGGAACTGCTTCTAACTATAGGGAAGTTCGCTGTTTGAAAACGGCTTTTGCACAAACCAACTATAGGTGCTCTATGGGGTGGGATGGAGGTACACATTCAGGGACACAGGTAAAGTTAGCTATTCTTCGAGAATGTCATCGAGCTTCCTATAGAGCCGACATTTCGAAGTGTTGCATTTTAGCGGTTTAAATAGGTCGACCGAATACGGCTGGCTGTTCGTTCGTTGCTTGCAGACTCGTGCATCCAGAACGATATGATGTGAAGTGGAATATAGAGCAATAACACGGCGACGACACTATTGTCGGGGAAATGGTTGTCGAATTGAGTTCTTTTCCCATTTCGCCTTGTATAACTACATATTCGATAATGAATGGACTTTCAGCTTAATTTTGCACTTTTGAAATTCACTTTGTACTGTTTGAGTTATTCGTTGGAGTACTACTGTACAACAAAAAATAATTCTGAATTGAACCCCCACCTTGTAGGAGTGTCTCACTGAGCTACCACAGGTCTCCGCCAAATTATAAATTGGAAAAGACATGCGCATACATAAATACCGCAATCATGATAATGGAAGTTTCAACAATGGACTTATTGTTTGACAAGTAGAAGCATTTGATGATATTCGAAACTGGTTCAAGACCGAATTGTGATGAGTACCGGTTCTTTAGATATGGAACATTTCAAATGGTACTTTCATACCATCATCGTACGTGAGTGTCATAATTTGACCTTGCCTGTTTAGCAACCATCCCCCCCCCCCCCCCCCTTTTCATCAGATATGACAAAAGATCCAAAGACGTTTCCATATACGTAACACTAAAATTACAAGAGCACTGAATAAATATGAGCTTCCTTATCCTATCCGTTGGAATGCTTCATTCCTACCTTTCCAGCAAAACGACATGCATGTCGGCAGGTAGGTCGGTTGGCAGGTACCGACGCTGATTCTGAAATGGCGAAATGGAAGATGGAAATGCTCATCCCGGTGTGAAGTGAAAATGTCCCCCCATTAGGGTGACAATGGGTTTGGCTTATCAGCTCGGCGTTCTCGGTTTCACCGAATGGCAGCAGAATAATGATGACAGTGATCTGCTGCGAGCAGGCATGTCAGCCGGTTGAATGGTGACATTAGGCACACTTTATGGTTTTTATCGTACCCGCACACACTCACTCACTCACTCACTCGCCTACTCACTCGCATACGCTCACGCATACTTACCAACATATTTTAATGGGTTGAGAAAATGACGCGACGCTGCAAATATGACAAACTGCTTAATTATCTTTCTCGCGCGATGAGATGAGTTGGGATAATTTTAGAGCCCGGAGAACTGTAACCGTAATCGGTATTGTTCCAGAGCCGGAGTGAAATGCTGATTAGATCCGTGCAAACAATTACCGGCATAATTATGAATTCGGTACGTGGGGAGCGTATGTAGGTGCTCGTTACATCACAGCCGTGTAGGACTGTGCGAATTTAAACTTCAATTGCCGAGGAAGTTTAACCTTCATTATTTCACTGCGTAATGGTTGCCTTGGTCCATGTTACCGTCACTATGCTAGGCGCTGAGAGTCATTCAGTTAACTGTTTTTTTATCTTCTCCCCAGCCAACATCCTGCACCCCTTTGGCCTTTTTCCGGTTTAGACCGGCAATTTTTCACACTGACTGGGCCGGTTCCGTATCGTGGCATCACCCACTGACGGCTTCCGTACGTGTGTGTCAATGAAGTTCTACTGAACCGGGGCGCTCCAAAGGTAACGAAACCAATCAGTCGTGGAGAGCGTGTGCGTTGTGTATCCTGTCACGTGTTAATCGACAAATATTTCAAATTGTTCTCCGGTAACAGATTGGTTAAATCCAACGATAGAGGAAATGTTTCGAAGTCGATTTTTTACTGTAGACATACGGTGTTAGGCGGGTGTCTGAGATAATTTGAAATTCCGAGCGAGAGTTTGCAATTGGTTCGATTTGGATACGATAGGGAAAGATTTACGGTGAGAAACGTCATGTCATTATGCTCAAATTATGTTCTATTCCAGGGCTTTTATTACGCAAGTTATCGGAAGAGAAAAATATTGGCAAGATGTAGGCCCGTAACCAGCATTTTGTTTCGGAAGGAGCTTAAACATTGGATACATACATAAAAGGCTGTAATATATCGTAGTAAAATGAGTAAGTGATTTAAAGTGTGATTTTTTAATGTACAATGAGAGTTTCAACATTGGATATTCAAGATTGAAAAGAATTCGAGGTCCGTCCAGCGATTCCTGTGAAGCCTAACGTCCGGTTTACTGGTGCCCCGACGAACCGGACTTCAGGATTCACCTTAATCGCCGGACTGATCTCGACACTCTCCCGGGTAGCTCGAGCACGGAAAAATCCGTTCATAAATTCATGAACAAAAGATCACGATTTCGTGAACTGAACTATCTACGAAAATCGTGACCAAGTTTCTGGAATTGTGAATAATAAATATCGTATTAATGAAACTATTTGTGTTTCCAAAAACTAGTTCGGGTGGGAAAAAATTAGATTCCAGCTCCGAGCAAATTTTTAGGTACTATTTAGGTCATAGAACAACTGTGCAAATTCTTAGCTCGATTCTTGAAACTATATTTTTGCGCCCACTGTTCAAAGTTTACATGGGATTTTGCATGGGAAAATTAATTATTACAAAATAATTCCACCAGGAGTCGCCCATTGCTTCCTAAAAATAAATCGATATGTGACTTTTATAGGAAATTTAATTTAATCTTCTTTTAATGTGTCTAAATCATTTACCTATACTGTTTGGCCACTTCGCAAAAGTTTTGAGGGATACATTGAGGCTTCTTTTGTACATAATAAGAGAAAGATAAAATTTTTATATATAGTTCGACCGTCAGAAGCAGTGATGCTATGAAAAGTAAAATTTTTATCAATTTTTAGGGCATTAATCGGATTTCGCTTAATAACTTTTTCCACAAACCTCATATGCGGTCTTCAAGGCTTTGTTTTCTTGATAAATTTTCTATAAAAATCAGATATCCATTTATTTTTTGAAGGCAACGGGCGACTCTTGGAAGAATTATTTTGTAAAAGACGATTTCTCCATAGGAAATCCCATGTAAACTTTAAACCGTGCAAAAATATAGTTTCACCGATCGAGCTAAAAATTTGCGGAGTTGTTCTAGGAGCTTAATGGGATCCAAAAAGTTACTCGGAGCAAAATTTATTTTTTTCATATAACCATGTCCCACTCTAATATACATGGCGTTACATTCGAATGTTTGGTTGGGTTACTGTTTTGTTCTTTGGCCAGTTTAGTTTTTTTTATGATTCTTGTTCATAATTTGAGAATACCCAGCCGTCAGTCACTCGTTACCTTGCAATGTTATTCATGAGTTTACTATCGGATTTTTCTGTCAGACTGGCGGGATTTTTGTTCATGATTTCAGGAACTTAGTCGTGAATTTCGTGATTTCTATTCACGTTATCGTCATATTTTAGTAATGAGTAGAGTGATTCATGTTCATGATTTCAGGATCTTAGTCGCGATTTTTGACATTTTCGTCACGACTTGTGTGATTCCTGTTCATGTTCATGTTACGATTTCCGTAATTTCTGTTCACGTTATCGTGATTTTTTCTTCTAGAGCTTGCTTTCGAATTTGACACGTGGAGTAATGTGACCCATGTTCATGATACTAGCAGTTTAATTTTGTGAAATATCGTAGTTCAGCGCCGAACAATATCCGAGTAGAACTCGATAAAGCTGGGAGCTTAAATGGCTCAAAGAAGCGGATATCGGTGTCAGGGATGATCCATAAATGACGTAGCATTTTTGAGTGATTTTTAACATCCCCCTCCCCCTCGTAGCATTTTGTCACAAACCTCTAAATACTCCCCCTGGTAATTACGTAGCTTGACGGTAACTCTGCCCCCCTTGTCCCCGTAATGTTTTTGACGTAGGACTACGTCTTTGTTTTCGATATGGAGGTGCACTCTGCAAATTCTACAAAAATGGTATGTAACGAAAAGTGGTCCAATTTTAAACGCATATAATTCAGCCATCTCACGATAAATTTTCAAATTTTTTGCACAAATCGTCCCGAAATACTTCTAAGAATAGATTCCAATAGATAAACCCAAGATTTTTGATATCATGGCATTAAAAAATTAAATAATATACAACCTTGCCAAAATATCGCGCATTAACACACAGAAGATAGCGCTTCCCAAGCCCTGTACGACAGATTGGTGTACCTAGCGCGCAACGCTTCTATGAATGACGTCATCATCGACTATTTAAAGAACGGCTTGGCCAGACACGCTCAGTTCCCTGTTGAACGGCTGGCGAAGCAGATCACTGCGCTGTGTTTTTTACAGCCAGTGTAGCTGAGCTAGAAGTCCGTTACACTGGCTGTGGAGGGCGCTACCCTGTGTCGTCCAACAGGCGACCGCTCCAACTGCTTCCTAAATGCCGCTGTAATGTTGCCAGTAAATTTTTGGTTTAACTAGCACATACATTTGCTATTTGCGCTTGAAATTAAGTAATGTAGTGGTAGTAATAAGCTTTCCATTTTGGTTTAAACGCAAGGACAGTTTTTAAAATAGGATTTGATTAATTAGTTTAGCTCATCCCAGCAATTTTATCAATTCTGTAATTTAAAAGGAATTTTACGGAACTTGGTGAATTTGGCCCCACTTGCAACTGGTATAATCAACCTGCACAAAGTGTTGCATAACACAGGGCTGTTTTTTGGAACAAAATCATTCAGCCCTTCGCTATGCAAAATCACGATATTATGACAGATGGGCTAAGCGCGGCCGTTCCTTTCAATCGGGAATGGCTGCGTTGAATTTTGGTGAAATGCGCTAATAGTGTCGTGGTGGTACTAGTTGTCTCTTTCGCTCTACCCATCATCATCAGCGTTGACTCGTTTTGCATTGTGCGCTTGGGTTCAATGTTTGGGGCGAATGTGTTGGTAGGTAGGGGAACTGGCGGTAAAATGAACACGTTAAGCAAAGTCATTATTTTCTAACTAATAAGTGAATGAGATATTACAATCTCCTTATATGTTTCTTATTAGACATGTTTTGTACATATCTGGTAAAAATACTTCGTCATAAACACATTTTTTCAAACATGATTCTTGATTTCTAACCATGTCCAAAAATGAGACATGTTTATAGCGAGTGAGTAAATTGAACATGTGACGGTGGTAAAATGAACAGCTTCTGGTGACTTGCAAAATGTCCTGTATATATGCAATGCGCAGCGTTGGAAAGCATTTTTCCGATCAATGCTAATATCCCAACAAATCATGAGCTTTGCATACACACAGGGCATTTTGCAGGCAAACAAAAATGTCACGGAAGAATTGAATTTTCATGACGTAATCTTAACCATTTTACAATCCTGTGGCATCGAAACACATCTACAAACTTAGGGTTATCCAACGGTGTTTGAACTTTTAGGATCTGTTTGAGAGCAACTAGAAAGCTTGGTCTATACATGAGATGTGATTATATTGTCTAAAATTTGATTTTTCTTCACCGGTCCGGGAGTTTTTTCCACACACTAAGTACTAAGAAAATAAATATTTTACATTAAGTAGTATAGTCCTACGTCTACAGTTCGTGCAACCCCATAGGGCTGCCCCTTGTAGTTTTTTAAAAATTCTATTCTATTCCCCTTTAAAAAGCTACGTAGCATGACATGACCCCTACCCTCCTGTCGTCACACATCATCACAAAATATAAAACTCCCCCCTCCCCCATATAATGCTACGTCATTTATGGATGATCCCTCAGGAGAAATTCTTCCTTCGGGGAACTGTCAGTCGGAGTAGAGTAAATTCATCATCGGGGACTATCCGAGTAGATCCTAATAAAGTCGGGAGCTGAATGTCTCACAGAAACTGGAGCTAAATGGCTCTTGGAATCTGCTTCTAAACGGCTCTGAGGAGACGAGAGCTGAAAAGGCATCGTAATAGATGGAGACAAGATGCAAGAGAAGAGTCGAGAGTCAAATCAAAGCTCAAAGGTCGAGCCATTTAAGCAACCAAGTGAGGCTCCGAGATAGAGCACAACGAAAGCAAAACGAAACCTTAAGGTCATTGGTTTCTTCGGGTTGGAAAAATCTCTTATGAAAAATTTCTAACCCTATGTGCGGGGTCTGGAATCGAACCCAGGTGCGCTGCGCACAAAGCAATTGATTTACCAACTACGCTACGCCCCACATATCAATATTTTTTAATAACTTTAGTAAACAAGTAACAAAACTCCACCATCGTCATAGCAAATATAATAACTTAGTGTGACTAAATGCAAATAATAGAAGAAAAAAATACAATCTTCGTGGTAGTACATAGTTATTCAAATACTAACTCCAAAATATAAAAATCCAAAAAATCTGTCTACAAAGCAGATTTTACGTGTGAAATACATAGTGTTTTGAACTCCGTCAAAGTTGCTGCACGTTTAATATGTCTAGGCATGGAATCAAAAAAACTTATTCCTTTGCACAACAAGGAGTTCTGTGATCTACTAAAAGAGATAATCATGTATTTAGTTTTAGCAACATTTAACTTTAATTGTCTAAATTTTAACCAACGAGCAAGGGAATGCAAATCTTCGTTCAAATGTGCGATTTGGATGCAATGTCGTCAGCAAAAAAAATTAAGTAAAAAAAATTAAAGGGTTGTGTACAAGACACGACCGCAGTCACATTGAAAATGCAGCATTTTTGGTGCGGCTTTCGCTTATTGGCACGGTTGTCACATTCATTAATTTTCTTAAAGGTTTTGCAGAAATCATCCGGGATTATTATTTTGAATATTTGCTTATATTACAATTCACTGGTAAAGGAACAGAATTAACAAGTACAAACTTAATACAAGTTAATTAAACGAATTTTCTAATTGAATTCTTTTTCCATTATATATTCGTCCTAATAAGGACGGTTTGCCAATAACCATGTTTTGGGTTATGGACGAAAATCCTATGGAACGATTTGAGCCTTACCTGCACGACTAATATTGTCAGTATGAACCAGCAATTCGCCATCTCGCTTCTGTTCCGCCATCGTCATTTGGAACTGCGAACAAAATACTCCAGCGGATAGATAAACGTTCCCTTTCTGTAGCTCGTGTCAAATAAAAGATCTAACAGCTATCCTACAAGCAATTGTAGCGATAATCTAATTGGTTCTGCCAGCAGAGCAGGCATGACAATGAAGGAATTCGGCAATAAATATTCCTTTTATATCAAGCAATGGAATGTATAGAAGTCTTATGAATGTCGAGATGAGGTCCGTGTTAGGGAAAGTCTTGCGCAAATTTGTGAAAATTGTATACGTTTATCCCTATTTATTCAATATTTACGGATGTTTCAATAATGTGCTAATAAAATACAGAGATAAATTTGATAACAATTTTTTACTGGCAATTTTTAGAATCGATTGGTGTTCGAATCATGAAAATCCATCAATAATTAACAAAATGTATGCCAAAACTTTATCTATTTTCTTACATTTTCCCAATGTTTTCACAATAATACGAATTTTTCAATAGTGTACAGTTGAAATACCAATTTGCAACCAATTTTTAAGTTGAACTTCTCTGAATCAATTAGTGTATAAATGACGCAAATCCATAAACAATAAACAACGCTACAGTAATTTAAAGTTATGCCACATTTTCGTTACGCTGCACATAGGAGTAACTAGTGTTAAATCCTGGCCAAAATTATTTGTTGTTGCTATTGCTGTTATTATGCCTTAAAATGAACAAAAAATAGACAATAACATGTTTTTGGAACAATTTGGCATCTATCCACCTACCAGTGCACAGTGGCGGATTTCCCTAAAAACCTGGCCAAAAGTCGAAAATGGTTTTGATTGACCTGCAAAGGTACATGCCACGGTTTTTGGGGCGTAGATTACGATTTTGATGTCAGATTTTTAAAATTCATAATGGCGGATACAAAATGGCCGACATTTTAATCTTAATATAAGTAAATTTTCATGAATGAAGATTTAATGGTTCCAGTGTATGCCAATAACGTTTATAATGCATCGAATTTTAAGTTGTGTGTAGTTAAATGGTAGAATTTGTTTATTTGCACGCATTAAGATGTTTGGGTGTCTAGATGATGTAGCTATTGTGAGAATTAATTTTATTAGTCATTTCAAACTATGTATTTTGAAATATTATGTATCATAGTTACAAAACTTTTAAACTCTCTGCACGATTATTATTAAATTACTGTCCGATGCACATATTTCACAAAGAACGAAAAATAGCATTTTCTAAATTATAGAAAATAAGCCGATTCTGCGACGTAATGTATGGAATGAAAATTGACAACAAGTTTGCACGCAAATTGCATTGACTAAAAAATGAATATGACAAAAATATGAAAACAAGTGAAATTCACTAAGATTTACAGCTTTATTTCAATTTTTAGATCGAGGTTTTGTCCAAAGTCCATTATTACGATGAAGCATCCATATAAATTCATGCGTTATATTTGGTCAAAACATGCTTGTACTGCTTCCTGGTATAGTTTTGAGCAACCACGTTTTGTTGTTATGCTTGCTGACATACTACATCTGACAACCTTCTCACAAACAAATTCGCCAAGCTGGAGTGTGTGCCAAAGTGAACTGTATGGCCAAACCACGGCCGGAGATCTCAGTATTCTTTTGTACTACTTTACTGATTTTCGTTCGTGGTATCCAGTCATATATTTCACCTCTAGATTTGTTTTGCTTTGCATGATCAAACGTCATAGTTTCCCGGTAACGTTTAGGCATGACATTCATAATCGATTTTTGAAATTTGTAACCTGTGACGATCACTTCTGTTGACCACGTTGGTTTTCAATAAGATCGACCAACATTATTTACGTCTTTTGCGTGCCACTTTTGATAACTTTTGAACATGTTTATGAAACTCGAGGAAATTTTCCCCACTAAATACACAATTTTTCCTGATCAAAATGCAGTATTGTGTGACTCGCTATGACAACCGGAGGTGCAGCTGTAATTAAAAGTACGAGTCCAAATTTTAAACTGAAAATCTTATAATCCGACCTCGTCCCACTTAATCAAAGATTACTCTAAAACGGGCAAATTCGGGCAAGAATTCTATAATGTTCCTAATAGTGTATCGTTCAAGGAACACAAATTGCGTTGAAACATAGTGGACATACGTGGACAAAAAAAGTATTTCAATAATTTAGCAAAAATGGGTGTTGAAAACGACTGCTACAAAAGCGTGAAAGTTATTGACATTTTCTATAAACAAACAAAATAATATGTTTTGACATCAATACATATAAATAAAGAACATACTGTCAGCCTAACTTTCCATCATTCTATAATCGAAATCGGGACTTTTATCAAAATTCAGCTAAACTTGAAGAACATTGATATTTCGAGCGCTTAATAAAAAAAATGTGAACAAAACGCGATAGTTTAAGCTGTTTAGATGTGCCAACACCTCAAATATGGAAATTTTGGAGCGTTTCACTTAAAATAGCATGCGGCAGCACCATCTGAAGAACAATATATGTACTAGAACCCAAAGTACGACCATAAAATTTTCGACTTTGGGCCAAGTTTTTGGGCAAATCCGCCACTGTGCAGTGCAGAGGTCAATTTTCTAAATCCTTTCGAATACTAGTAATTTCGAGGTGCTCTTTGTGAATAGATTTGTTTTTCCAGCTGCACAATCAGTTGATCAGTGTAAAAGGGGGAAGAAAATCGTCGCTTGTGCATATTTTCATAGAGATACATTTTGCAAAACATAGTATTTGGCCCTACAGCATTTCGGTGTACCTCAAATAACTAAAATTTCAATATTTACAAATCGCTAGGAATTTGTGGATCGGACAAGATCGGAAGAGTTCTTATGTTTTTCGGATAGCTGGAATCTGGTTTTGTAATACTGCTTCAGCAACTTTGCCGGATGTCGCCGTATAATGTAACTTTTTTATCATTCAAGTTTGAAATAAAATGTTAAAAAAATGTGTTTTTTTAAGTTGGTGCAATGCACAGCAACACTAATACTTTCAGTTAGTTTTAGGCTGAAGTTATACAAATGGTTGTGTTCAACTATATTTGCAATAATTTTGTCTTACTTAATACAGTCATCATCACTAAAAAGCGATATTGCTGGATATATAGTCAAAATGATTAAAAAAAACCCATACAATATCACCATTTTACATCCATGCAAAAAATCTTAAACAATTTTTGACATACTCCTTATTTTGCCTCGTTATTCAGTAGGTTTTTAGGTATGTAAAAAAATATAACGAAATTGAAAATCAAAAAAGAAAAATATTTTGGTTATTGGCCAGGAATTTGTTCTAGTTACTCCTCTATGCGCTGTTCGAAATCAGATTTTAGTTTCACACCTAGCCGCAGCCCCATATAGTAGAGTAAAGCATTTTCCATGCTAAAATCGCAAAGCTCGGTTCGTTTCATTTATATACATAATAAATAAAAAGGACGCAAAACACTGCCTTGCGGCACTCCAAGAGGATTTCCGAGAGGACTAGATACAAAATCGTTAAAACTGGTTTTCTGAGTTCTATCACATCCGATACCAAATCGCTCTAAAGTTCGCAAAAGCAAAGGTCTCGAAAGCGCGTTTCAGTTCCAAATAGTCTTCCTCAATTTTTTCTTTCCATTTTACTAACACTAGTTTAAAAGTAGTTTCGCAAGAGTGTCCCTCTCGGTATCTCGATTGCTCCGGAATTTGCAAATCATTACTTTTCAAATAACTTATCCGCTGGCCCTTAACAAACAAGTTCTAAAATTTTCTCTAATGTGTGCAACATGTTAATGGGGCGGTACTCTTCGGCTTTATCCGTCCCAGTAAACTTGGGAATAGGAATCACAAGTGACTCCTTCAAAACTGCCGGCACGTTCCCAGTTTGTTGCGATTCATTTACAAGGTCCAGCAGGGCGTGTCCGATCCCGATCAAAATGAAATAACATGATTATAACAGAACATAATTTTTGTAACATATTGTGGTATAAACTAGGTCTCGTTAGTAGTTAAAATAACAGAAATTTATAACAAGTAACAATGCGAGATATAGTTTTGTAATATTCCTGTTATGTGTTTCTGATCGGGATGACATGAAAGCAATCCTGTATCACTTTTGCGTTGACATTATCGATACCAGCCGATTTTCCCAATGAAAAAAAATATCCTTCAACTGTTCAAAACTGATCGGGTGAAATCCATCAAATCTACACAGTTAATATTAATAGGCTGTGTTTTTTCCACAGGTGCGCTGACCAGGTCAACACTTGAATTGATCAGTTGCATATTGTTAACGAAATATTTGTTTAATTTTTCAGCTGTTATTTGTTCAGATTGTTCTTCTACCCCGTTAAAAGTTATGGACTGCGAGGAACTATGAAAAATTTCTAACCCTATGTGCGTGGTCGGGACTCGAACCCAGGTGCGCTGCGTACAAGGCAATCGATTTACCAATACGCTACGCCCACCCCCAGGAATACTGATCAAACGCATCAGTATCAACTATATGTGTTTCTGATAGAAAAACTAACAATGGGCGTTTGTATTCTACAAGATGTCGCATTACAACAAAGTTTGTAGACAACCCAGTTTGTTAGTTGCTATTCACTTGACAAAACGTTGCTTTTTTCGATTTTAGCAGTCTCTGATATACAGAACACTGTTTACTAAATGCCGCATGATATACGTCCAAATTCAGTAAGTAGCGGTTTGCCCACTACTCGGGTTCTTGTTTGCCCGGTGGACTCTTCTTTTCAGGGCGGCATAGGCGCCTCTACCGGAATTTCGTATGTAAACAAATAAAAAGGGGAAAAAACAAATAAATAAATTTACCGACTTTCATATTCTCCACTTTCTCTTGCTGCACTGTGTGCTGCTCGGCGAACTGCTGCTGTTGGCGGGAAGGTGACGGTTCCGTCCGACCGGCCGAGACTCCAACGGTCGTGTTCTCCTGCTGGTACCGTCGGCTGCTATCGTAGCGGTCCTTTTCGATTAGCTAGGCAGGTGAGCAAGGCTCTTTCGTTGGAACCTCCCTAGCGACCGGGCGACTAATCGCCGGGTCCACTCACTCTCCGGGAATGGCCCAGGTAAATACCGCAGCCGCCGATTTAACATACTTTCTGGTTAAGATATCAACGATTTATAAGTTTCTCAGAACATACATATAAATTCGGCATTCAATAATAGTAAATATAAATGCGAGCTCCTCTCGCCAGTAATTCGTTTTGCTATAGGCAGATATGACTGTACGAGTATGGTGCTACTTCAGGTTCGAGTGATTCTATAATTCTTAAATGAGGCTTGGATCCAGTTCTCGTGCATAAAATTAAAAATTTTCGGGAGCTTTGAGTGATTCACCATATCAACAAGTCCGGTTCAGATCGGATTTCTTTACTTATAAATTTTCTGGTTCGGGTCGGGCTCAGGGTTTACAAAATTTTCATTCTCGGTTCTCGGGTCGGGTTCGGGTTTTTTTAATTTTGACATGTTCGGGCTCGGGATTTCCAAATTTTAAAATTTCGGGCTCGGGTCGGGTTCGGGTTTTTCAATTTTCAAGCTCTCGGGTTCGGGTTCGAAAAAATTGAAACCCGACCATCTTTGGTGATCAACAGTCTATCTTCTGACTTCGCACAAAGCAGAAGCAAAAAAAATCGCTACGCTATATCAGGCTATGGCCAGCAGTGAGTCAAGCCAGCTTTTGTTCTATATCAGTGCACAAACAAATTGTATCGTTGCCCCGGCTGCGGAGTGAAATTATTTTGCCAAATGAAACAAAAGTGCCCATTCTACGGGATAACACGATTTCGATCGACTTTAATAAAACTCGTGTTAGACCCTCAGTTCAGGAAGTGGAACAGTTAGTTAAAGTTAAAATGGAGCTTAATCTCGCTGAAGTTACGTACATTCAGCTACACCACGTTAAAAACAGTGTTTTGATCACGTTTAGAAGTTTAGCACAGACAGAAAACTTCATTGCAAAGAACAACATGCAACACGAGGTCGAATTTAGTAACACCAGAATCAAGATCCCCATGCATATTGAAAACGACATGGTGGACGTGCGTATCTATGATTTGGCCCCGCGCACTAGGGAAGACGTCGCAATATGGAGAAGTAGAATCTATTGCGGATGATACCAGGCGAAATTTTTTCACTAGCATTCCCAACGGCGTTCGTATTGTGAGGATGCGAGTGATTAAACCAATACATTCTTACATGACTATCGAATGCAAATCACCGAAAGAAGGCGTGACTTACAAGCAAACAACGCTAATCACATATCCCGGGCAGACCCCAACATGCCAATTCTGTAACCATACAGCCCACTACGGAAAAACATGCGCCGAAGCAACTAGTCAAAACTCATCTACTGCATCCAACTCTAGCAAGCAGCCACCGATACTTTCAGATAAACCAAAAACAACAATCCAATTAACCAATAATGCAGGTACAACGACCATGACGACCGCTCCCAAATCAACAACTAGCATCGCCAATAAAGAAGCAAATACCGATGAAGACGGATTTACAATAGCAACCCGTAGGAACAAGAAACAATTAAGAACCTCTGATCGTGAACAGCAAGAAAGCAGTACCGATGATGACATGGACGGGAACGATAACGCGAGAGAAGGCAAACTAAATGACCCCCAAGCGGCTTCACCGCCAAGGAAAATGATCTCAACACGTAGCAGCAAACTGCGTCAACATGATCTGGCAGACCGACATTCTTAGAATTTTTTTATTTTTACTTATTGTAAAAAATTAAAAGACCCACGACTCAGTTATGCTAATGCATTGAGCCGATTGGTCGGCAATGTCTGGGCAGTGCGTAAGCCTATTGTACCTGAAGGCATAAAATAGACCCCACTTGCGGTCCTTAGCTTCCTGCCCAGTAACTCCTAGCCCTGGCCTCCTCGTGGCGTCGACTGGGATACGAGTAACCTTAGTGAAGATCGGGTAACCAACCCCGGTGGGAACTTTGGTCGTATGCTGGCAGGGAAGGGGGGGTTACCCTTCTTCGGAAGGTGTAAACCTGTCCTGGTGTCCAGGTGGGACCTTAAGCAGTCCTGGCACGATGGCCCACCGGCGAGACAGGTGGTTGGCGTAGGCCCTATAAGCCGCCCCTTAAAAAACCCACATAACGAACAATACTAACGAGAATACGACCCAGAACAATCGGCAACGACCCAGGGGACGAATAAAGGATCACGATTGGAAACTCGGAACATGGAACTGCAGATCGCTCGGCTTCGCAGGATGTGACAGGATAATCTACGACGAGCTACACCCCCGCAACTTCGATATCGTGGCGCTGCAGGAACTTTGCTGGACGGGACAGAAGGTGTGGAAAAGCGGGCATCGAGCGGCTACCTTCTACCAGAGCTGTGGTACAACCAACGAGCTGGGAACCGGCTTCATAGTGCTGGGCAAGATGCGCCAACGTGTGATCGGGTGGCAGCCGATCAACGCAAGGATGTGCAAGTTGAGGATCAAAGGCCGTTTCTTCAACTACAGCATCATCAACGTGCACTGCCCACACGAAGGGAGACCCGACGACGAGAAAGAAGCGTTCTACATGCAGCTGGAGCAGACATACGACGGTTGCCCTCTGCGAGACGTGAAAATTGTCATCGGCGACATGAACGCACAGGTAGGAAGGGAGGCAATGTACAGACCGGTGATCGGGCCTAACAGCCTGCATTCCGTATCAAATGACAACGGCAAACGATGTGTGAACTTCGCAGCCTCCCGTGGAATGGTAATCCGAAGCACCTTCTTCCCTGGCAAAGATATCCACAAAGTCACCTGGAGATCACCGGACCAATTAACAAAAAATCAAATCGACCACGTTCTAATCGACGGTAGATTCTTCTCGGACATCACAAACGTCCGCACTTATCGCAGTGCGAATATAGATTCGGACCACCACCTGGTTGCAGTATGCTTGCGCTCAAAACTTTCGACAGTGTATAGCTCTCGTCGAAGCCGAACGCCGCGGCTAAACATCGAGCGGCTACAAGATGGCAGAGTGGCTCAAGAATACGCGCAGCAGTTGGAAGTGGCACTACCAACGGAAGAGCAGCTAGGCGCAGTTGCCCTTGAAGATGGCTGGAGAGATATCCGATCCACCATAGGTAGCACCGCAGCCACTGCACTAGGTACGGTGGGCCCGGACCGAAGAAGCGACTGGTACGACGGCGAATGCGAGCAGTTAGTCGAAGAGAAGAATGCAGCATGGGCGAGAATGCTGCAACACCGCACGAGGGCGAACGAAGCGCGATATAAACAGGCACGGAACAGGCAGAACTCGGTTTTCCGGACCAAAAAGCGCCAGCAGGAAGACCGAGATCGCGAAGCGATGGAGCAGCGGTACCGCGCTAAAGACACACGGAAATTCTACGAGAAGTTGAACCGCTCGCGCAGGGGTCACGTACCACAGGCCGACATGTGCAGAGATACAAACGGGAATCTTCTCACGGACCAGTGTGAGGTGATCCAGAGGTGGCGGCAGCACTACGCAGAACACCTGAACGGCGATGTAGCAGACGACGAGGATGGCACGGTAACGCACCTGGGAGCACGCGCGGAAGACATTACACTACCGGCTCCGGATCTCCAAGAAATCCAGGAGGAGATTAGTCGGCTCAAAAATAATAAAGCCGCTGGGGTTGACCAAATACCAAGCGAGCTGCTAAAACACGGTGGCGAGCCACTGGCTAAAGCGCTGCACTGGGTGATTACCAAGATTTGGGAGGAGGAGATTTTACTGGAGGAGTGGATGGAAGGTGTCGTGTGTCCTATCTACAAAAAGGGCGACAAGCTGGATTGCTGTAATTACCGAGCAATCACCCTGCTGAACGCCGCCTACAAGGTACTCTCCCAAATACTATGCCGTCGACTATCACCAATTGCAAGAGAGTTCGTGGGGCAGTACCAGGCGGGTTTCATGAGCGAACGATCTACCACGGACCAGGTGTTCGCTCTTCGTCAAGTACTGCAGAAATGCCGCGAGTACAATGTACCCACACATCATTTGTTCATCGACTTCAAAGCCGCATACGACACTATCGATCGAGATCAGCTATGGCAGATTATGCACGAGTACGGATTCCCGGACAAACTGACGCGATTAGTGAAGGCGACGATGGATCGGGTGATGTGCGTAGTACGTGTCTCAGGGACGCTCTCAAGTCCCTTCGAATCACGCAGAGGGTTACGGCAAGGTGATGGTCTCTCGTGTCTGTTATTCAACATCGCGCTGGAAGGTGTAATAAGAAGAGCAGGGATCGACACGAGTGGTACGATTTTCACAAAGTCCGTTCAGCTACTTGGCTTCGCCGATGACGTTGATATTATTGCACGAAACTTTGAGAAGATGGAGGAAGCCTACATCAGACTGAAAAGAGAAGCCAAGCGCGTCGGACTTGCCATCAACACGTCGAAGACAAAGTACATGATAGGAAGAGGTTCACGAGAAGAGAATGAGAACCGCCCGCTTCGAGTTTGCATCGGTGGCGACGAAATCGAGGTGGTTGAAGAGTTCGTGTACTTGGGCTCACTGGTGACCGCCGACAATGATACCAGCAGAGAGATTCGTAGACGCATCGTGGCAGGAAATCGTGCTTACTTTGGCCTCCGCAAGACACTTCGGTCGAACAGAGTTCGCCGTCGTACGAAGTTGACCATCTACAAGACGCTGATTAGACCGGTAGTTCTCTACGGGCACGAGACCTGGACCATGCTCGTGGAGGACCAACGCGCACTTGGTGTCTTCGAACGGAAAGTGCTGCGTACCATCTACGGTGGAGTGCAGATGGAAGAGGGCACATGGAGACGGCGAATGAACCATGAGTTGCATTAGCTGTTGGGGGAGCCGCCCATCTGTCATACCGCGAAAATCGGACGACTACGGTGGGCCGGGCACGTAGTCAGAATGTCGGACAATAACCAGGTGAAAACGGTTCTCAATTGCAATCCGACCGGTACAAGAAGACGTGGCGCGCAGCGAGCACGATGGATCGACCAGGTGGAAGACGATTTGCGGACCCTTCGCAGACTGCGTGGCTGGCGACGCGCGGCCATGGACCGAGTGGAATGGAGGAATCTTTTGTATACGGCACAGGCCACTTCGGCCTTAATCTGTTAATAAATAAATAAATAAAATTGAGCCGATTCAAATAAATTTTTAGATTGAAAAAAATCTCTAGTGATAAGATGATCTTCAGTAAATGTCGTTTATCGTGGAGCGGGATTATATTTCAGAGAATTGGTTGTAATCTGATGCTCAAAATGTTTTATTGCGTTTTATAACCGCTTACTGGAACGTCCGGAATGTCCCAGGAAATATTTTACGATATTTTCGTTATTTTTCACGTATGAAAGTAATAACCCACCGATAAAAGATATTATTCAGATAATGTTCAGAAATATAGTATTTTAAAGCTTACTTTTTGTGAATACACATGGTTTGTTTTGTATTTTTCGTTTAGTCGGGAAATAGGCACAAAAGACTTCAAGTGTGCTAATTCTGTGTCCACACTTTTTCAACCACAAAACACGTGTTTCGACAGAATGACAGCTACCACCAGAATATAGCTGCACTCACTAATTCAACTACAAGAAGGATAGGTAGATTACACGCATACAAGGTGTTTGAAGCTGTGAAGTAACTGTAACCCGCCGTTACGCGCGCGGAGATGGAAATATATGTAAATGTGGCAATTCTCTGTCCATCACTGTATGTGAACACTTAACTAGTGCTACTTTGGGTATTAGTTTAAATATATCGTCTAACCAGGCCCCAAGTTGGTGCTAGTTACTGACGAGATGAATTCGAAAAACATGAAATTTAATACAAGTTATGTTTTGTACCCTTAATGTTATATTTCAGTCAACGGAGGACAATGACCCTTGCGGTTAAATCCTCCATAATAAACAACCATGTTAGAGGTTGTTTATTATGGAGGATTTAATCGTAAGGGTCATTGTCCTCGGTTGACTCAACTAAATAACTAAGCTAAATAACTTCTTCATTCAACAAATGCAGATGGCTACTCCTGGTTCTGTACAGTTGATAGTTTTTTTATCTCTAAAATATATTTTTTGTAACACAAATAAAATTTGCAAAATATGTAATAAAAATATTTTCCGAATATGTTTACAGTACACGCTTAATTTATAAACCACTACATTATTCGACATTCAACGGATGTTATTGCACCGATTGCAATTCCAAAAACCAACCAGGCAAAGTCGTGCATCAGTGAACTTTCAACTTCCGAACGTAGGAAAAGTTCCGGAAAAAACACCAGATGATCAATATACTGCCCTACATCCCAGCATATAGTCCAGACACCATCTGTGAAACGAAAGTAAAACACAAACTTCGCACAGTTTAGATTTCCTCTTGATCTAAATTCCCTTTCTCTCACTTCGTTTTTTTTTCGTAGCTTAGAAGGTACTGACCTATCGTAATCTCGGGGAAAAAAGCTATGCAAAAACTTCTACTACACATCTAGGTATAGATTCGCACTAGTGCATAGACACGGTGAAAGTTCGAGTAAGTAAACGAGAAAAAAAAACCTAGTGTACCGACGAATGGGAATCCCACCGTCGTGGCACCACAAAGTCTGAGCACCATCCGGTATATTTTTTTGACTGAAGCAAGTTGAATTTTTTCGAGCAGTAAAATTCAATAAAGATTTTCTCCTTGCCATAAGTGTGTTAGCTTCAGATTTACTTTTATCGAAGCAGTAGTTATTTGATGTAGAGATTGGAAAAATAAGGATGAATAAATTTGAATTTTCGATTGATTATAAACGATATCGTATAAAAATCTGAATGTTGAAATATGATCCTTTTGATAGAGTAAATCGGAATCGTTTGTTTGGTTGTTTGTTTTTACGCCATTCTAACCACGCTGGCAAAACTCATGCTAGTCCGTCCGGTTGCCGCTTTGCCAGGGGAGGAATGGTTGACTCATATACGACCCTAATTGCCATCATCAACATCAGAATCAGCATTAAAAAATCCCCAACTTTGTATTTACGTTCCGCAATCACGAACCCCTACGCCTTCGTTCCAGTTAGCCGGAATCAGCGTACGGAACGGGGAACAAACTCGGAACGAGCAAGTTGATAAATTTTATTGTAGTAAAATTTGTTTCTGCCAGGTTATGATATATTTTTATGAAGTCTATAACCGCCGAGACGATTAATAGCTTATGGGTGTTTATGGTTTAGGATACTAGGTACTTGCTCCGGGACGGTCCCGGTTGTAACGGCAAGGATTGAGCGTTCTGTTTTTTAATATAAGTTTGTAGTAGGCGTCTTAAAATTAACATTCAGAGAATCAAATTTGACCCTTTATCTGGATCGCATTCTACGTTCTTTGTTTTGGCCATTTGGAAATGCATATTTGAAGTTAGCACAAACAACAGCAACTGAAGAAAGTGTCACCCTTTCTAGCAGTTAAAACAATGTCTACGTGAGTAGAAGAACTGAACGACACCATCCCAGTTCAGTTTGGCAAAAAACTACAAAATCCCCACGGTCACCATGCTTAGTGCCAAACTCGCACGATAATCGCATTTCAATGACATTTTCTCCGTCAAAGTGCACCACAATCCGATCACAAATAGAAGACCGAAATTTATTCCACTAACAAACAAGCTGCACCGTCGGACATTCAACGCATCGTCAGTGTCGCTCGGTGCATCCAAGCAACAAACTTGCCTTGCATCGGTTCAGTCCGGTCCCCATTAACAAATGACCTCCGGTCAATCCGTTCAATCTGCTGCTGCTCCTCCACATGAACTCGGGCTGGACGGACAGCCGAGCCAGAGTGGCAGAGACGATGACCGACGTCGACGCTAATCCCTGCCTGGGTAGAGGTATACCGGCAATCCGCTGTCGGTTGATGAGCCCATCGCAGAGGACGGATGTATGTGCGCTTTTTCGATCGAGTGGACAGGCCACAGCAGATGAGTGCACGCGTCTCGATGTTCACGTCATTTAGCACGATTCGATCGGGGATCAAAATCGGTCAGGATGAAGGCACGGGGGCAGGACAGGGGAACTTGCGTGTCATGTCCGTGTGGAGAGTATCACTTTTGGTCGTTCGTTGCCTCACCGAGACCGGGACTGGGATGGAATTAATTTTCACGCGAAAATATTGCGACAGGATTAAATTGTCGGGATTTTTCGGTTGGGTTCCGTTGACGCGCTCTCTGGGATGATTGATTCGGTCTAGACGATATTTAGGCGCGTCTCTGGGGATTTGTGCATGATAGCAAGCTCACTAAATTTAACATTTTTCACACATGAAGCGTTTGTTTCCAAATAGTGTCAAAAGGTTTGTTTTAAACATGCTATTGTGGGGTGAAGACTTAATCACCTAGTATCATACCCCTCGCTAATCATGCTTATGGCATACTTGCTGTCTTGGCAGCACTGCCACTGCACAGTGTATGTCAAATATGCTTGTCATAGTTCATGTTCATCCTCATTGTGCAGCAGCCATCAGTGGAGGTAAGTTTTGCATTTTTAGAAAATTTACAACCGACCACATTCCACTACAATTGTAGAATCGATTATGTAGATACAACACTGAAAAATAACAAATGACACAAGTCGTTCTTCAATTTTAATTCCGATTAAGTGAAAACCAAAACATACATTGTTCAACAATTGTACCACAACAATAAACGTTGAGCATAATATAATGCGGAAAAAAGAGACATCAATTTTGCAAGTGAATAGACAACCGTTAATTGCATTCAGTCCTTAGAAGCACAGCAAGCAACATCATATTCTTCGCCATTTGCTTCCTTTGTACAACAAAATAAAGGCAAAGCAAAAACCTGCATCAATACCGTAACGACCGACACAGGACGGTGCCAGTCAATACACACCAACCATCTCTAGGCAGTTTAGAGGCGAAATGAATCACATCCTTTAGCTAGCTGCTAGCAACGGGGAACCCTCGTCAAGTGTGCGGTCCTTCCCATTGCCGGTTCCGGCTCGGTTACCTACATCGCAATTGACAGTTTTTTTTTTACTTTACGATTCAATATTTCCGTCATTGAGATTTCCGACTGTCTTCTTCCTTTACTATTATGTGTATAGGTACTGTTTAGCAGCTTTATTTGCTCAGCTTTGTTTGCGCTTGAGGAATAAGTAAAATAAAGCCATTCCATTTGGGATCCATTGTTGTGACAGTCGCTTTTGTCCAGGAATGAATAAGAGAAAAAAATGTGTCATTCAAACAAATTTATTTGAGAGTCGGCACATTCAGAGTAGTTAATATGATGGAAACCGTTTCAGCTGATGTAGGCGATCGAAATTAAAGCGGCTTTCCGTATATCGCTTAATGACGTTGAAACTCGTTTTTCGAAGTATCTGGACTTTTAACATTATTTTACCAACATTAAACAAAAATTAGCAATTATACACTCTGAAAAATGTTCACGTTCGATTTAACTGAAATTGAGATTGGACTATGTACGTGATCAGTCCGGTAAATAAGACATGACGTGCTTTTTCCGTGAAGTTTTAGTGAGATCCACAGGATATCAGGTAATATTTACGTGATGTTCCGTTATGTCCAAGATGAATTTCGGGTTAATACGTGGATTTTGAATGGGAATAATGTAGCTTATATGCGCATACCTAATTTTGGTGATAAAAAAACAAAAATCCAAGATGCTAAGAGCTCAACCATTCGAATTCAACTATTATAAACATAATCTCTTTACAGAAAAGTCAATAATTCATTTGTCAACTTGGCAATACAGATTGCTGAAAATTTAGCTATCGTGCTGTTAATAGGACAATTCAATTGCAGTTGCAGAATTTGTCAAATTACTCAATTTAAATTGCTGAATTTTCAGTAGTTTGATTATGGAACTTTCATCTCCAAAACTTGTTGTGTACAGAAGCAGTAAAGATCGGACTGTTATTTTTTGAAAAATTCGAAGCGATTATTTTTAAGTTTCAACATTCTCAGTTTTTCACTCGTTCCGAAAAATTATGCCTTTGTATAGATATATGTTTTAAATTTGCATACTTGTTATAATTTGTTTATTTTATATTGTAGAAGAACCCGGGGCTATTCGGACCTCCTGAGCAAATCGCTCTCTACGTTTTTTCATCCTTTTACAATATAGGGGTAATTCGGACATCCCTAGGGGCAATTATTGGAGAAACTTCTTATTTTATTTTATTTTATTTTATTTTATTTTATATATCATCTGACCTAATTGGTTTTAATGATGGGGAAAAGCCAATTTGAGTGAAACATTAACTCTTCTCAAATTGGCATAAAAACCCCATATCTTTTTAATTGAATACACAATACAGAACTTAACAATAACGATAATAACTTAACAATAAAAATAAAAGAAAAAAATGTAACAAAAACAGGCTAATACAAAAAAATAAAGAAAAAGTAAAAAAAAAGAAAAGCAGCAAATAAAACTACAGATTAAAAAGTCGTCGGAAAATAACTGTCAAGTCAGAGACTCCTTAGCAACCGGTTCTTGAAAGTGGTAGGTGACACGTTGAAATCGAAATCCGCAAACACATCGTTGAATATGGCAGACATGAAACGAATCGGATCATGACCACCATATAGGGAGTTCCTATGTTCCAACAGCAAAAAGCTTCGTTGACGGAGCACACGTTCTGGTGCATAGATGTGGAGTTGACCTAATAATTCCGGCGTATCTAACTCACCTAGAAAAATTTTAGCGACGAAAACAGCTTGGGCTACTCTCCTTCTCGTTTCAAGCGCGTGTAGACCTAATAATCAGACCGTACGGCGGAAGATTAATTGGGTCCTGCCACGGAAGGCGTCTTAATGCATAACGAACGAATTTTCTTTGAATGGCTTCAATTCTTGCTATCCATGTTGCTTGATACGGACACCATATTATGGAGTTAGATTCCAATATCGACCGTACCAATGCGCAGTACAGTGAGCGAAGACAAAGAGGGTCGTTAAATTCATTGGAAATTTTAAACATGAATCCCATCTGGCGGTTTGCCTTGTTAATGATATAGTCGAAGTGAGGTCGGAAAGTGAGTGCAGAATCCAAAGTGACTCCAAGGTCACGCACTTGTCGTACACGCTCAAGATGTTGATCTCCAATACAGTAGTCGTACGAAATTGGCTTGTGCTTGCGATGATACGATATTACACTGCACTAGTGAATACTAATTGTAAGCGAGTTTAAGGAGCACCAGTCATTGAAAGTGTCCAAGAGCTGTTGTAAAGCTAAGCAATCCCTGATGCACTTGACGATCATGTATAATTTTACGTCATCAGCGTAGAATATACGACAACCCGGAGGTAATACCGTGGCTAGATCATTGATAAAGAGTGTGAATAAGAGTGGGCCCAAGTTACTTCCTTGGGGAACACCCGAGTTGTTCGTAAAAGGGGCAGAGAACACACATCCAATTTTTACTACAAGTGTTCGATCTCTCAGATATGATTCGAGCCAACGAATCAGGTCAAGAGACACTCCTAATAACTTCAGCCGTTCCAAAAGTATTGCGTGATTAACTCTGTGAAATGCTGATTTCAAGTCGGTATATACAGTGTCAACCTGAGCACCAGCATCCATATTACGTAAGCAGAATGACACGAATTGAGCGAGATTCGTGGAAGTTGATCTTTTTGGGATGAATCCGTGTTGATCAGGGGAAATGTAGCTTTGGCAGGATGCAGAGAGCACATCGTTCATTATGATCTCAAAAACTTTGGAGCAGGCACACAACGATGTAATTCCTCTATAATTTTCAACATTTCTCCGATCTCCTTTTTTGAATACAGGAAACATAATTGATCTTTTCCAGCTGGAAGGATAACGACACTGCCTGAAGGAACTGTTGAATAGAGTTGTCAGTGGTAAAATTAGTAGATCCGCGCATTTCTTGAGAACACATGAAGGTATGCCGTCAAGGCCAGGAGTGACTGAATATTTCAGCTTGTTGATTGCTGCAATAACCAGCCGATCTGTAACAGTGAAGCTTCTCAAAGGACAAATATTTAATGGATTGTCTCTACAAGCGTGCGCAATTTGATCAGCAGATGAAATTGTTTCATTGAATGCGCTTTTAAAGTGAGTAGAGAATAGGTCACACTTCTCCGAAGCCAGATTGGCAGTCTGCTCCTTCAAAAACATATCAGTAGGTAAGCCGTTCTCCTTCCGCTTGGAGTTCACAAATTTCGAAAACTGTCGGGGATTACTGCGCAGGTTTGCTTGTGTTCGAATGGAGTAGCGTTTGTACAAGAGATTGTTATAAGATCGATAATTATTACTCAAAATGTTATTTGGCGAAACGACAGCGTGTACGGCAATACAATCGATGTGCCTTAGATCTGAGCCGTTTAAGATATCATAGATGTGCATTACCCCACGGTGGCTTACAAGCTGGCCTACGCAAAGGAACATAATCAGCCATGCGAGCATTAATCACGGCAGTGAAATGTTGAAATGTTAAATTATCTTCGTATGCTCAAGTGAATGCAAATCAGTATGAAGGAGAGCTGATGTAAGTCCCAAGAAATCAGCTCGGTGAAAGTCAAAACCAAGATCATTCGGAATATCCTCAAAAATAACGGGTTTCGGCAGACTGATAATAACTTCTACTGGTGGATGATTTGCATCAATCACAGAGATGGATTCGGCAGGTTCGCGGATCTGACAGTCGGTAAGTGCAGTCTCATTCAATAAGACAAAGTCCAGGATACGACCATAACGGTTTTCCATGCTATTAATTTGTGTGAGACAGTTGAAGCTGAATCCATCTAATAACGCAGCGCAAGCGGTAGAAATGTAAGATCGAAGTACGTTGACTACTGGTGCGACATTGTCACGTGTGTCCCAAATGAGGCCAGACTGATTGTAGTCTCCAAACAATAATGCGCAGTCATTACTTCCAAGGCAAGATAAAACAGCACCAATTGATCGCACATGGTTGTTTGCACTGACAAGATCACTTTTACGATCTGGTGGTAAGTAAATTACACCTATGCTGACAAAACGATCATGTAACTTCAGTTTAACGAACAGCTGTTCAAGCGAAACATCAACAGGTGTTGGATCAACGAAACTATTCAATGCAGTAGATACGGCTATGAGTACGCCCCCTCCGCGTGATTTACGGCTGTTCACAAAACTGCGATCGTTTCTATAAACAGCATATCAATCACCAAAAAGCTGACGAGAATGAATTCTATCATCTAACAGAGTCTCGGTGAGAACAATTACATCGTAATGGGAAGAAGAGATAGCTATGAAAACTTCGTCGATTTTTGTGCGTAGGCCTCGGACGTTCTGGTACTAAATCGTCAGTTTACCATCCAAGTCTGCGTCGAGAGTCAATTCCTCAAATTCCCCCACATTACTCCAAAGATGATCACCTAACGGTGTAACGCTGCAGGCTTGAAGACGAAGCAGATCTGATGAAGTGACAAAGCTTTGATGATCGGATGACGTCACGCACGCCTGGAAGTTATCACTACTTAAAAGGCGAGCAGTACCAGTCGAAGCTTCAGCAGGATATATACTGCTGCAAATGTTACCTGATGGAGTAATGCTGCATAGTAATGGGATAACGCTGGATGCTTGAAGACCAAACGGATTTGAAAACGTGTCGGAGCATTGAAAGATGGTGACAGCTGATGGATCGGCAGTTACGACGTCGGAAGGGGCTTCCACCGTGCAGTTTTTAGTGCGTCCCGGTGAAGATAAGGCTGCCAACTCTAAACATCCAAATGTGACGGCTCCATCGCTGACTCCATATGCGACGTGGGTTTCCTTTCCAACGGTACTGCCGATGTCAACCTGACAATTTGCACACCGTTTTTTGAGCAGCTATCTTCAAATTCACGAAATCGAACATTTTCTGGCCATGATTCATTTGAAAAAGCTTTGTCTTTGAATTTTTCATCGATGCCAACATTGAATGACACAAATTGAAGCGAGCTAATGTCCTTTCCTCTGGGTACTAATTTAACTACCTTGGGTGTTACGTTCGACAAATCGAGGCATTCACTGACCAGTGAGGCAATCTGGTTCTTTGTAGTAGCCGGATGAAAGGCAGATAGATATATCCAAAGTAACTGGTCATCAGCACGACGGTTGAGATTCACAATCTTGATCACATTTGGTGCCTTCGTACCTACATTATTCGTTACGGCGGGGAAGCTAAATGAATTCCCATCGTTTGCTCTGCGACGTTTTGGTGTGTTGATTGGTATGACGTAATGACGTTGATAAGGACGATGATAATGGTGGGTAACTATCACTTCTACTCAGTGTTGCAGTAAATATTGAAACACCAGCCAACAGCGACTTAAACTCATAACACTTTATGTTGATAGCACAGCAAGCGGTCACGATAACGAATTGGAAGTAAAGCTAGTATCCAACAACGCAAATTACATAAACAAATCAGTAAAAAACTGTACGCGTAGTATGAAAACAATAATCGTTAACAACCGTGTTGCCATACGAAGCAAAAAAAATTGCATTGAAAAAAATAAAAAAGGGTAGTCACAGCTGTCGATTAGCACATTATGTATTTTAGGTGCTGTTGTGCGTGCAATCATGTGCGCAGCTGCAATCCGTTGAACGGTGGTTGATGGAATAGGGAGTCAGAGCCCATTTAGTCACAAAAATGTTTGTTTTCTCGCCCTAGAAACAGATCTCTTGCCAAACTGTAATTCTTTTTCGTGAAAACAGACTTTAATCAATCGCATTTTGCCCAAGAAGATTTCCTTATCTATGAAGCATTACGCTTGCATTGAAAGTGAAGTAAAGCAACCTGGTGCAGCGAACATACTCGAGTAGAAGCTGCAACAACCAAATGGCTTGTGGTTTCCATCGGGTTGTCATTGGCTCGTGGTTTGCATCGAGTTGTCATCAAACAATTCTATTTTGATATCGTTTTCCAACTATACAATAAATGCTTGGATAATTATTTATCGATTTTTGATTACCAAATAATCGTAGAGGTGGCTGGTGTCCACTAGCAGGTTGATATCACTATTATCTTGTTCCGAAGAAACCCTGCCTAGAGGTAGTGTGGCATCCCGGCGGCAGAAACCAAGAATTGATGCACTGGGCTCATGCTCCTATGTCGTAAGAAGTGACGAAATCAGGGTGTTTGATTCATTGTTAAGAATCTCTCGAGGCGTGATAGAGAATCATATTTAGCGAACAAATCGTTCTACACAAACTATCAAATCTCAACTGTTACAAAAATATTGAACTGTACACAACTTGTTTGTCTTTAACCGTTATGTGTCCAACAAAAAAACATCTTTAACAGGCCAACGAGGGTACCCGCCCAACAAACAACGAAAGCTGAACAAGCCTTTTATCAGAGAAAATGAGCTGAACAAGAACTGTTTAAGCCTTTATCCAGCTAAATTGTTTGTTGGGCGGGTACCCACAAAGTGAAATGCTCATAAGTATGGCTTGCTTCAACCGATTTGGACACTTTTAGAAGTTTTTGATTCAGGAATACATCCACTTTATGATTCTGTAAAGTTGAACCGTATGAATGAACCTGGTTCTTGGTAATCCGGATTTTACGGAGTAATGTTCCAGTACTAGGGTATGATTTGTAAATTTTAATAATGTCCTAGCAATATGAGCATCAAAACTCTTCACATTGTCTGTTACGTAGTAGAAAAAATCAAAAGCCTCACTTCCCCCTTACTATATTAACAACACTATTAACCCAAAAGCTTGACTTAGTGAAATTCTAAGATGTCACAAAGTTTCAATTCTCAGCTAAGGAATGGGAATTTTATTAATTGAAACCTAAAAAGGTACCCGCGGGTACCGCGTCGGACACATAACGGTTAAATGTCTCTACCTCAAAAAGTATACAAGTAGTGCGTTTACAATTTTTTAATTCCATTGGAAAGGTGTTTCCTTTTCTGTTACGTGTAACGGCTGCATTGGTCCAGCATCGTCGATTAGACAACCGTTCTATAGAGTGAGTGGATCCGAGAGTTTAAAAACGATAAGGCCGTTGAGAAGGGCTGAATCCCGGGTGAACTTCTAAAAGTTCAAAAAGAGACCGGTTGTGAGAAGCAATCCACTCCGTGATCGGGATGATCTGCGTGGTAGAAAGAATGCCTTCGGATTGGTTAAATGGCCTCATATGTCCTATCTTCAACAAAGACTACAATTTCGAACATAATGTCTTCCGAGGCATAACGATCCTCAATGCTGCCTACAAGGTAGTCTCTCGTGTTTTTTTGAGGAGACTGCGTCTGTTGGCTGAATCCTTTGTAGGTGAATATCAAAACGGGTTTCGAGAAGGACGATCAACGACGGACCAAATGCGACAAATTCTGGATATATTCCGGAAATACAACTTGCGGACTCACCATCTGTTTGTGGATTTCAAGGCGGCATACGATTCAGTAAAACGAAATGAACTGTGGCAGATAATCGTTGCGCATGATTTCCCGACAAAACTGATTAACCTGATTCGGATGACGCTGGATGGGATAAAATCAAGCGATACGAAGATCTGATGTGCAAAGGAACGGAACCATACTCACGAGCTGCTTGGCTTTGCGATCATCGACATCATTGGCGTTGAAGGCAGAGCAGTGGAAGAGGCATTGTTGCATTTTAAAAGGGAAGCTGCAAGAATCGGGCTGACTATAAAGTCTGACAAGACAAAGTACATGGTAGCTGGCAGAGAACGTGGCAGTCGTGTTGAGTTCAAGGTGGAAAACGATGGGGTACGATAAACCAATTAATCAGAGTCGGAAAATGTTTTTTTCATTTGCCAAAATCAGGCGAAAATGACGAAAGAACGAAGCTTCTTTCCATACCACTAGCACTTTGCGAAATCGAAAATGCGACAACAGGCTAGGACAAAACAAACATGTAGCAGAGCGTTTTCATTATTCTCTCCACACGCTCGTTTTCGCTTTGAGATTCAGAATGATATTGGTACATTCGATATTGAACTTACTGCTGGGGAAACGAACATACACTAGCAATGATATTTATTTGTCGATGCTCGATTCTGTAGATTTGCGAGCTAATGATGGTATTGTAAGACGGAATCCTGATCGGTGTGCATATTTCTTATTTTAACTATGTTCTAGTTGCATTATTAGATGCACATTGCATTAATTTCTTTTAATGAATGAAAATCGCAAATTACACCATGCATCAAAACGAAATTGCAACTTCAGATTGTCATAGGAAAACGAAAGTCGCTGCTACTCGTTTTCATAGAATCGAGAGAGGAGGGGACATCGCCTTTATTGTTTTATTTTTTCATGCAGTTAGCAACGAAAGAGGCAGGGAAAGGAAGAAAATGAATTCTCTGAATTTCGTCGTTCATTGAATAGGTATGAGAATTTTAGCTCTGCATATGATAACGATGCTAGCTCGTCGCTGTTGTGCTATCTTATGACAAACGCCATTTTGGGGTAAACTGAGATAGATATACGACATTACTTGTCTGAAAAATCTCTACAAAGTGGCGTTTTCAAAATTTTGAAATTCTACATGGTTACGTAGATATAGCGAGAAACACGATGAGAAATTATGAGTTTTTTGCGTCAAATCACTATATCTAGGGATTTGCTCAAGTTATATTGAAGTTTTAGATGTTTTTATGTGTAAAAATGTCAGAGGAACACTATGGCATAAAAATTTTCAAAAGAAAAATACACGAGTTGTGAGAAAAACACAGTTTAAGTTTTAAACTGGAAATATAGCATATTTGGCAACACTGTAACCAAAAATAACTATTTTTTTTTCTAGATTCCCTGACTCATTTCCTTTAAAATGCATCTCCCCAATTGTTTATAGATCAAATGAAACTAAATATATGAATAAAAATTAAAAATTGATGATTTTTTCTATGGAAAATTTTCCATGCACGATCATACAAATTTTGTCATCAATACACGTCTATGACACGTGTGAGCGCGACTTTTGTTTACATTCATAGTAAAAACTCGCAACATAGTCAACCGATCTTCGTAATATTTGAGAGGTTAATAGAGATTAGATAGAAGCATCAATTGTCTTCTTTGGATTGTTTATACCATTCATAAGTTTCAAGATATTCAATCTCAAACTTTCAAAATCGTTTTTCTCGAAATGTGCAAAATGACGCTTGTCATAAGATAGCACAACAGCGACGAGCTGTGAAGGAAAAATGCATGTAGCTGCTGCGAATATGGTTTACGTAGTCAGCTAGAGTTCCACAGCCTAAGAATGCGCACAAATCGCTGATACTCCTTGTTGCTCTGAATGGCCATGGATGTTGAAGGAAACAGGGTATCGAGTACTCGGCTTGTTTGGAAGAAGAAGAAAATGGAGAATGGCGCAGACGCACGGACCCCCAACAGTACCAAGTATACAACCATGCTGACATTGGAAGGCTGATAAAACACGGTAGACTACAGTGAGCTGGGCTTGTAGTGCAGACAGACGAAAAAGGTATCAATTAAAGTTATGACAAGCAGAGAAGCTGGAAGAGGTCGTCGATTTTGAGGCAAACCGCGCTCTCGCTGGCTGTGCACAATTGAGGAAGAAGCGCGTGCGGTGGGCGTCCATGAAACTGGCGGTCCAAGATTGAGTAACCTGGAAATCTAAAATACATTCAGATATGATTCGAATTATCCGGTCACTAAGTCACTAAGATAATAATGACGATTGTTAGTTTGTTAAGGGGAAATTTGATATTATGACAGATGCACTTGGCCGCCCTTTCACCTAGGGACGTTTGACAAGCAATTACATTCAATGCTGAGGCACGAGCTAGAACCTGCGAACACTGGGAATTATTCACCATTCGGCGACCTTGTTATTAGTATTAAAAAACTACAAATACTATTATAAAATTTGTCAACTCTTGTACCACAAGGTGCCGCAGAATGTACTTTTCAAGTGATCCAGAAAAGGTTGCAGGTCTGGTCAAATACAATACAAACCCAACTCATTTGAAAATTCATTATAAAAAGGGCGGCAAATTTAATTTTTGGCCCCGAGCGGCAAATCATCTCGCCGCCACAGTGTTCCTTTAGAGTTATTATTTATTTTGGGCCGCGCAAAATTATTTCATAATTTCTAAGTTTATTTACCATTTTTAATTGCTTTTTACGAAATTATTTGGTACTTTACCTTCAGTTTGTCTTTTCTAAGCATAATATTTGAATTAAACTGTTGCACATTTTCTCGCTATTCGTCATGACGATATTCTTAAAATGTATTGTTCGGTTCCTAACGAGTCTCCTGGTGGCCAGACGCTCTCAATCCCTCTCTCCTCTCCCGTGACACTTGTGAAGTGCACAGTAGTACTAGTAACAACAAGTTTCGGACCAATAATCCCTCTTCGTTCCTGCTGTGAACAATAAACTACTTTGAATTAGCAGGAGTGGTACATTGAATGATAATTTGTTACTTACAAGCACTATCATCCATTGATTATTATCTATACAATTTCAGTTAGTCCCGATCAATAACAGAGTTGTTGCTCAGGGTGGTCGCGAAACATGGTTAACAGAAATATTTTAACATTAGATCAAATTCCTAGTATGAGCTACCTCGTATGCGCTGCGTCAGTGAAAAATTATTTCAATAAAAACCTTGCCTTTTTCATCACAGCAAATTGCGAGATTCTACGCTGCTCTTAGTAGCTTCAGTTTCATCGTTCGTTCGCTTCATCGTACTGATGAGACAAAGTCAAAACACAAGGTCTCATCTTATTACTGTCGTTTTACATCTGCTGATAGTGTTCGTTGTTATTCTAATGAAATGCGTTTCATTTTTCGACCTTGGCAGTTTGTAGTACAGTTTAAATTTAGAATAAGTTTAGGTTCCATTAAAATGTTCTTTGTCAAAAGGTTTTCTTATTTGGCTGATATGTTTACTGCATATTTCTTGGTACATGTTGTTTTTCAGAAAATTCGCCAGCATTTAAAAATGCCCATCTACTGTTCCCTCGTCTCGGCACACCTAAATCGAGAAAAGTAACCCTGCACGGGAGCATAAACATCCCTTGTCACAAATTCAAGAGCCTCGGCCTCTCGACATCAAATCCCACAGCGATGAAATTCCCAACTCATCAAGAGATCTGATTTTAGATAAGCTGCTCTTGAGTTGGAAGGTTCCTGGCTCCACTACCAGTAGAAATGAAAAGTCGGTGTATTGCGGTTTGCTAAAATAATGGCAGCTTTGGCTCCAGTTCACCTCATGGCCACAACATGTTAAACCACCAGCCAGCCAGCCCGTCAGACTTCTTTCCTCGCCACGGAAAATCGGGCCATTCAACCATTCATGTTCATGTAGATTCCATAAGTATGCATGTAGGTGCTTGTGAGCCAGGCTGCGCCCGGAGATCATCTTGAAGATAGGATGCGTTCGTAAACACAGACCCCCAGCTCATTCTATTCCCACATCGGTATTCATCTTATTCAGTCAGATTGTGAATAGGATTTATACCGGGGTAAAATGTTGCAGTCAGTGCATAAGCCGGAGAATATTTATCTATGCAAAAATACCTCGCCCACGGTTGGTTGATGAAGATTGCGAGATAGCAAATGATGAGTATCGCTCTATACGCTTGCCCGGGTACGCCAATCCTGTCAGTCTCGGTGTGTGGTTGGGGGGAGTTCATTTAATGCTGGCAAAGCCATTCTTCTGCTATTGCATCGTTTTCTAGGTCGCCTCGTTGATCAGATAGGGAAGGCTATTTGTGTAATTGTAATGAGGAATATATTCACGTTCATTGTAATTTCAATCCTTTTGGGTCGAATTAGTCACCAATAGTTGGTATTCTGATATCTGCTAATGTTAGGTTAATAAAATTCTCCTATTTTGAAAGAGACTACCGATTTGAGCTTATTATCAAAGTTCATAAGGATATTATTCACAATTACTCAAACTAATGGGCAATGGCTCTGAATTAATAAAACCGGACGCTGAATATCACTTTATATTAGAATAGTTCAATTCAAAAACCTTCATAGGAGATCCGAAAAAATGTAATTCAAAGTGAATCTAAACAAATGAGATGTCCGAATTCGACCTACTGAACATTAGAACATTTCCTTTTGGCGAACAATGAAGCACAAACGTTAACCAAATAGTGTATCTTATTGTTCAATTGACTGGATCTGAACCACCCTACACAGCATTGATACATGTGAGTGTACACCGGAAAGCCACGAACCATCTGCCTTTCAGCACAATATATCAGAGCAAGATCGCCTTTTGTAGATTGCAAAACGTACCTCTATCGTGCGTCTGTGCGCCAGTTAGCATTAGCAAAGATAGCCCTCCCCCATACGAAGGGGCATCGAAATTTATCGTATCCTGCGTCAGGAAGCAATTATTCCGTAGAATGATTGCGGCATCGGGAAAGGCATCGTGTCCTTTGTGGACTAGGTATCGCAGAAAGAAATGCCTCTCCGTGCGAATGCATGCTCCCTGTATGTAGGTACACGGTCGGGATATTCCGAAGCTATCAGTGTAGGAATCAATTAGAAACGATTTGTTACACAAAATCGGTTGCTTCATTTCCGTCAGTTTAGAAGTGAGAGGATGGACTGTTGTGAGGGGGTCATACATACATTATGCTGAAAAGCGTTGTGAAGAAATGGATAGGTAATGTCAGAAACTTAACCGAATTTAAACTTTGGGCTGATGTGTTGAAATAAGTTTTGTTTAGTATTTAGGATGATCTTCAAGCACTGGATTTTAAAATAGTTTTCCGGATTGGGAAATATTCTTCAGATTTCGAAAGCGGCTTTGATGTCAGGAAAATGTTTCATTCCGCAACAGGAGAAAATCATTCTTCTGGCACTCTAATTAATGTCAGATATAGACACGGAATCAAGCATGTAACAAGGATGTTGTTTCGGAAGAGGATTGTAAATGTAATATGTAATTTCAGTAGTGACAAGTCGCTGATGGATCGCAGTTAAGCGGTAAATTCGATAAATTGGCTACACCCGTTGGTGTTACCAGTTGCAAGTAGCGCAACGCATATCTTGTTTCGGGCATTCCTGCTAACTGTGGTTAGAGTTTGACGGTCCATCATTTTTGAATATGTTGAGTTGTGGTCAGTGTAGTATTCAATAAATAAACAGGTCACATCCTGTTGGAGCCGTGACCAGAATTCAGAAAAAGCATAGATTTAGCGATCATGGACGTCATCATAGATCATCAAATTGCTGCTATCTAATGCACGAGCGTGCTGCAGCGCATTAAGTCAACAATTTGGAACTCAACTGTTTCCTGTTACAGTGGAAAGTTTACAGACGTGTCTACAATTGTATCTCTTCGCCATTTTGCTGCTTTTTCATTCAGTCTGTTTATATGAGAAGGTACGGTACCATTACAGCCTGAAGGTGTCAATCTTTGAATTTTACATTTCAAATTTCTAAAACTAGGGGATTAAAAACAGAGCCGTAGCGTGGCCTTGGCGGAGTCTTTGAAGCTTATCGCGTCTACATTTCCGCACACAAAGTTGAGATCGATGGTGTAGTTAGCGAATTTGTCGTGTGTGGATGTACTGGAAAACGAGGTTAGTTGTTTCAATGAACCCTTGCTCCGGGGAGAAAAAATTCTGAATGGCAATCGTACTGCATGAGACAATTGGAACCAGAGTCCACCTTACCACGTGCATACAGCGTTCGAGGAATCTGAAACATTTCCTTAAAAACGTTTTTAATACAATTTTGCAGAAATACTAAAAAGAACTTCGCTTCTTCTTCTTCTTCTTCTATGTATCTTTTACTGCTCACTAAAACTATAAGAAAATCAGATATCTTGTAAAGGTTTAGCATTTTTTTCTTGAGAGGCCGCCTAATACGCTAGTTCGAGGAAAGTCTGATACAAAATCGAAACAAACAGCTCTTGATCGAAAAGAAGAAATAAAACAAAGAGTTTCCAAGATTTCCACTAAAAATCTCATGTGACATTTTAACCAGAGATTTAGCTTAGTACAGGACTCATTGTGCACCATCATCGTAGTTTTTTTTTAGTGCAAATATTTATTTGAAACGACTCAATGCGTTAGCACAAATGAGCCGTGGGTCTTTTTTTACAATAAGTAAAAATAAAAAGGAATTGAGAATGTCTATCTGCCAGATCTTGTTGACGCAGTTTGCTGCTGCGTGTTGAGATCATTTTCCTTGGCGGTGAAGCCGCTTGGGGGTCATTCAGTCTGCCTTCTCTCGCGTTATCGTTCCCGTCCATGTCATCGTCGGTACTGCTTTCTTGTTGTTCACGATCAGAGGTTCTTATTTGTTTCTTGTTCTTACGGGTCGTTGTTGTAAATCCGTCTTCATCGGTATTTGCTTCTTTGTTGGCGATGCGAGTTGTTGGTTTGAAAGCGGTTGTCATGGTCGTTGTACCTGCATGTTGGTGTTGGTGGCTGCTTGTTAGAGTTGGCTGTAGTAGATGAGTTTTGACTAGTTGCTTCGGCGCATGTTTTTCCGTAGTGGGCTGTATGGGTACAGAATTGGCATGTTGGGGTCTGCCCGGGATATATGATGTGTTGTTTGCTTATAGCTCACGCCATCCTTCGGAGATTTGCATTCGATAGTTATGTAAGAAGATATTGGTTTAGTCACTCGCATCGTCACAATATCAACGCCGTTGGGAATGCCGGTGAAAAAATTTCTCCAGGTGTCATTCGTAATAAATTTTACTTCACCATATAGCGACATGATTCGTTTGATGTAATCTTCCTTAGTGCGCGAGGCCAAATCATGGATACGCACGTCCACCATGTCGTTTTCCATATGTACGGGGATCTTGATTCTTGCGTTATTGAAATCGACCTCGTGTTGCATGTTGTTCTTTGCAATGAAATTCTCTGCATGTGCTAAACTTCTAAACGTGATCAAAACACAGTTTTGAACGTGATGCAACTGAATGTACGTAACTTCAGCGAGATTAAGCTCTATTTTAACCTTAACTGTTCCATTTCCTGAACTGTGGGTCTAACATGAGTTTTATTAAAGTTGATCGAAATCGTGTTATCCCGTAGCACGGGCACTTTTGTTTCATTTGGCAAACTCATTTCATTCCGCAGCCGGGGGCAACGATACAATTTGTTTGTGCACTTGTATAGAACAAAAGCTGGCTTGATTCACTGGTGCCTATAGCCTGCTATAGCGTAGCGATTTTTTTGCTTCTGCTTTGTGCGAGGTCAGAAGAGAGACTGACCATCATCGTCGTGCTATTATGGAACTCCTGCTGGCATCGAGGAGACTTCAATTCTCACAGTACGGCAATGGGTTGTCTTCTCGATATCAATTGATATAGCTTGCTCAACTATCTTCGCTACAGCATTGAGGAAGTGGCCTGCTTTACTGCTCATGACCACATACCCATGCCACTAGTGTTTCAATGAACTATAGTTTAGAACTTATAAGTCAACGAGCGATAAAGTTTGCAATATTTTTTTGCTACTTTTTGATTAGAAGTCTAAGCCGTTGAAATTTTCATGTCGTGTTAGGTTGCACTTTCGTTCTTCATTCTTTCATCAACTTTACATTGAAGAACTACACCATTTATTGCTAATAAATTTGGATGGTATTTACGGGAGCGTAGCGTAGTCTTTTGGCGCTTTTGGTGGAGTCTCAGTCGTGCGCTTCTTTGGTGTTTACATTGGCTTTCTTGTTCAGGTCAATTTTGGAACAATGTATGTACCCAGAACTGGCTTTATTTTATGATATATCTTCAAATATTTTATAAAGCTGATTAAGATTTCAGCGTCCCCCGGGAGCCAACCCTCCGGCCAACCACATGCTATGGTCTTGATTACATTAAGGGGATTTTAAAAACTAAAGAGCAATTTTTAGAATATCGTAAAATGAGTGACAATTTTAGGCTACCTTAAACTAGGAATACAGTTCAATATGCATGGAGGATCAATTATGAAGATTACATATACAATTTGTTGTTTACAGAAATTTTACTTAAAAGAAAGGGAAACAGATTCAAAATCAGTTTTTTTATGACAAAGGTCTATTTGCTTCAAAAAGACTTTCTCAGAAGGGGGTATGATTTCAGTATCGGAGTAACAGCAATATCAGCGACAGGGGGAGAGGACAACGGTGATAGATAAGAGAAGAACATCAAGCTTTCAGTTTGTGGCAAATCGTCAACGGCAATGACAGCATAGGGTCGCCAAGGCAGGACGCAGCCGGACGTTGGATCAGTAGGAGTTTCTGCAGATGGGTTGAGTCGTTTCCGGCTCCACTTTTCGTTTATGCTAGCAGATTGGTGGATTCGGTGCACGCCCAGACAATGCGTTCGATGTCGTGATAATCGTCACCGCAAACCCAGACACCATTATCCGCGAGCCCATTTATACTATCAAGTATCAATATGCTACTAAGTTTGCCGCCCTTCAAACTTCAGGGGCGTATGTTGTCCAGTCTGGAGCCCTTTTTTGAGTACTTCGGCGGCAGACATCTTGAATACAAGGCACATTTTCACATTGGAATAGGTGAGTGCCATTGCAAATAACTGAACTGTGCGGACAACAAGTCGCTACCGCCGCCAATTTAACTCATTCTCCAGGACGAACCATCAACCGAATTTGTGTCGATAATGCTGCCATTCTTGCTGCTAATGTCGAACTGAAAGCATCTTGTTGCTCGGGTCCAGATGGCGTTCTCTCGATATTTGTCAAAAAGTGCATCAGCGGCCTTCTTGGACCACTTCGGGGAGTATTCGAGCTATCACTCGCTACTGGAACATTCCCTTCCTGCTGGAAAGCAGCGCACATGTTTCCAGTTCATAAAAAGGAAACAAATCGAACATTGACAATTATCGGGGAATCTCGTGTTTAAGTGCCGTATCAAAACTATTCGAGCTGGTTGTATCAGGTACTATTTTCTTTCACTGCAAACACTACATTGCAGATGACCAACACGGTTTCATGCCTAAACGATCGATAACGGCAAACCTGCTCTCGTTCACAACGTATGTAATGGGTGGATTCACTGACGGATTGCAAACCGATGCTATTTACATGGATCTATCTGCGGCTTTCGACAAAATCAACCATGATATCGCAATAGCGAAGCTGGACAAACTTGGCATTTATGGACAACTTCTGCGCTGGTTTCGTTCCTACCTCGATGGTAGGCTACTCCAAATCAGCATTAAGGACTGTCTATCTGCACCATTCTTCGCTACATCCGGCATGCCACAAGGAAGCCATCTCGGTCCAGTAATATTCTTCCTCTACTTTAATGACGTCAATATCACATTACAAGGACCCCGCCTTTCTTTCGCCGACGGCATTAATTTTTTTCAACAAATACGGGATAAAACCGATGCCGAGCTTCTTCAGAGGGAACTGGACAGCTTTAGTACGTGGTGTGATCTAAACAGAATAGTTTTAAACCCGAGCAAATGCACAATCGTTACGTTCACGCGGAAACACCATCTGACCCAGTTTGATTACCATTTCTTCGGCTCAAGCATTCCAAGACACTCTCACATCAAAGATCTCGGAGTCATCCTGGATTCGGCATTAATGTTCAAACCACATACTTCATACATCACGGATAAGGCATCACGACAGCTTGGTTTCATCTTCCGAATAGCGAAAAACTTCAGGGACGTATATTGTCTTAAATCGCTTTACTGCGCGTTGGTCCGCTCAACGTTAGAATATTGTTCTGCTGTTTGGAATCCGTACTACCAGAATTGACAGAATCGAGGCTGTCCAACGCAGGTTCATACGTTTCGCTCTTCGGCATCTCCCATGGCGTAACAGATTTCAGCTGCCGAGCTATGAAAACCGCCAGCTAATACACCTCGATACACTCAGCATTCGGAGGGACTGCTCTCGAGCCCTGTTCGTCTCGGATTTACTCTCTGCCAGAGTGGATTGCCCTACAATCCTCTGACGTCTGGCCCGCGTTCGAGCACTACGTAATAACTCTCTTCTGTGAGTTCCGTTCAGGAGAACCAATTATGGTTGCCAGAGCGCTGTTACCGGACTCCAGCGAATTTTTAACAGTGTGGTGACGGCCTTTGACTTCAACCGGACGCGAAATTCGATAAAAGCGAAAATGTTGGCAATTTAAAAATGTAATTAGTTTAAGCAACCACCTTTGGGGTCAAGGGTGAAGGTAATAAATATCAACATAATTGTTCTTTCATCAGCTACATGTGTACAGCATGGCTAACGAAGCGCTGAAGATATAGTTAATGTCAAGAAGAAGGACACTAATTCCAACTCTGGGTCGGGCAGAGGCATCCTTGGTGGAATACGATGCTACGCGGGACCGAGCGCAGGTGCAGCTGAGGCTGTCGCATAGTGACATGTTGAGGGTTAATTTAGATCAAGTGCAAAGCAGTTTGGAGGACTTGGAACTAAATGGTGAGCCCTGAATGATGCGGCTCGTGCCGAATTCGAACCACCAACGCCATTTTCATTAAAGGCGTTAAAGTGTTTACCGCTTGTTCTCATCCCTTGCACTACAACTCCACTCTCTCTGGCATCAAATCACCAACGATTTCATTTCCGGAGCTAGATGGTGACTATATGGAATGGCTCAGTTGGACGATATATTTCTGGCGCTCAGGCATTCTAATGCTGATGTACTGGACATACAGAAATTTCATTATTTGAAAGTAGCGCTAAAAGGGAAAGCCACTTAATCCATCGAATATATCTCCATCAGTTCGCCGAATTATGAGGTAGCCTGACAAACACTAGTGAATCGATATTCAAATGAGTATCTCTAGAAGAAGCGTCACCTTTTAGCACTTTTCGACATTCCTTCAATGAAGAAGGAGGATTTATCTACATTTCATGCATTAGTGGACGAGTTTGAGTGGCATAGAAAAATTCTTAAGCAGCTTGGCGAACCAACGGAGTATTGGACTACGATTTTCGAGCATTTGCTTTACACTAACGGGTGTTCAATGAAAAATGAAATTTTTTTCAGTCATGTAGTAAAAAAACCAAATAAATTGTTTCAGCGATATTCAGTATTTTTTTTATTAAAAACAATTTTTATTCTTCAAATAAACGTCAATGAATGTTGGGGAAGCAGCGCTGGTCAGCCATACGACGCAACTTAGTTGCGATGCTCTGACAAGAGCGCTGGACGGCACTGACGCCCATCTTCCGGTTACAATTCTGGATCCTGGTGGTAAACTGCTTTGCATGCTTGGCCGCAAATTTGTGTACACTAAGCCGTTAAGGGAGCTGAAAAAATCCTCAATGTGACTGGCACTGGGGCAAGTTGGTCGGGTTCCTTTTCTTTTGGCACGCACGATATTTTTTTCTGCCTAAGATACTCCAGCGTCTTCTTGGCGTAATGGGAAGATGTCTTGTCCGGCCAGATGACGTACTTCCCATCCGCATGATGCTCCTTTAAGAACGGTAGAAGAATTTTCTCAAAACACTCCTCCTGGTACACTTGTTGATTGATGGCCAGACTGCTCGGCTTGAACCACGGCTTTCAAATCCATCTGTCCGATATGGCGAAGTGCTGTAAAACTTTTTTTTTCAAATTTGTGCTTAAACTTATATTTTACTTCAGGGGGTGTGGCTGTCATTTCCTGGAATTTGGGTCTTCAAGAGTGGTCTTCAAGAGCGGAAAGTTCGTCGACTAGCACCAACGACGTCCCGCGGTAGTTCTTCGTCATCCACCGGCGCTGCGATTTCACGATCGCTATCTGCTCGTCCGTGTACTCGGGGGACCGAGTCTTCTTCCGACAGATGATGTCCTCCATCTTGAGAGTTCGGTGAATCAAGGTATGGGAGCAGTGATATTTTCGGCCGGTGTCACGCAAACTCGTTCCGTCCTTTTTGTCAAACAGCTTTTTCAACGCTTCCTTCTTCTTCTTCTTCTTCTTCTTCTTATTATTATTATTATTATTATTATTATTATTATTATTATTATTATTATTATTATTATTATTATTATTATTATTATTATTATTATTATTATTATTATTATTATTATTATTATTATTATTATTATTATTATTATTATTATTATTATTATTATTATTATTATTCAACTTCTTCTTCTTCTTCTTCTTCGTCATTATATTCGCCGGACGGCCGCTACCGGCTTTCCGCTCCACGCTCAGGGATGCTAGGATTCGGTAAATTGTACTCATTGACGTTTTCGTCTCGAAAGTGGTTTACCGTAAACTTTTTTCTACGAAGACCATGCGTTTCGTAAAACCGTACAACACGCACGCGGAGTGCTTGCTGTTTCGATGCCATCTTCGATGGAACTGACAGCACCCGAGCGAAAAGAAACATGCCACCCAGATTCAGGGAGTCTAGCGAGCAATTCTCTTGAAGAGAAATAAAATTACGATCTTTACTTTAATTACAGAAAGGTACTGAAATCATTCTCATTTTTTAATGAACACCCGTTAGGCAACGAAATTTTGTATGTGAAACGATCCATTGAATTGTTCTAGCACATTCCGAGCACCTTTTCTGTTGAACTTTCGTTGCCGATGTTTAGATTTTTTTTCCTCCGTCGTTGCCTCCTTTAACCTCGCCATGATCGTACCAGAGTTAGATATCCAGATGCGTATTTCAAACCGGCTTGCTCGTGTATCCTTTTACATTTTGAGCCAGTTTTACTGCAACTTTTTCCTTATCCGTGCTTATGACCATGTCATCAAAGTAATGTTGCTCGATCATAGCGTTTATCGCTGCACAGTGACACGACGAGTGACAAAACCCCAAAAATCAATGTCTTGTTATTCTTTTGTAAATATTTATTTTATTTTTCTCTCAGTTTGAATAAAAGTATCTCATAATGTTACTATAATCGGATGAAAAATGAATTTTTGACATGTCGTCGAAGCAAGTGATGTCGAGGATTTCTGTTCAATTCAATTAATTAGAATTTTTAGTACCTTAGAGTTTCAAATGGCGATATCTCAAGAACTACACAGCCAATTGGAGCAATTTTAAGTTCATTGAAAAGAAGAATGAATATGCTAAACTATAGATGGGAGATTTTTGTGCAAAACTGATTTACGTTTGTTCTGCATCAAAAAAATCTAATTAAAAAGTTTCATATCATATCAGTAATTTATTTTTATACGTCTTCCAATTTTTGAGATGATCTCCCATGGGTCACTTATCATGAATCTGACTCAAAATTTAGTGTAGTTTCAAGATATATATGGCTCATCTTGTGCATTTATGCGCCGAAGTTGGTATATCTATATTTTTGAAAATACCCGTATGGAGACGCCCTGTAGCACATAAATCTCCTTACAAATTAATTGCCTAAACAACATCATATTACTGAAAAATTAGAGATTTTTACTAGTTTTGTCAACCATTTCTGCTATCCGATGAGATTGGCTACTATGATTAATGTTTATATTAACCCTTTAACGACCAACGCATTCAAATGGGTTTAAATAAAAGTAGTTGAAAAAATGAAATATGGAATATCAAAACTGATAGCAGAATGGATTCAACGACCCAAAATTAGTTAAAACCCCAAGTTTAGCCACATATACCAATTTTTATAAATTTGTCACAACTTTGTATGAACAGGTGCCACTGTGAGCTGCTGGGTGCTTTTGCTCGAATCGCCGTACACGTTTGGTTCAGACTCAATGCTGTGTTTCCAAAATAAACTAAAATAAAATAAATAGTTGTTTTTACGAATTTTCATCACCAACTTATAGGATCTAGAGTTTTCTTTCAAAATCGAGCTAATTTTATTATCCAAAAGAAAATCGCCGTATTTTTTTCACAAATCTCACAAAAACACCAATCTGAAACTTTTCACTGTATCTCAATAAAAAGTAATAAGAAGAGTTTCCAGACTCCTAGCAAGTAGATTTCATAGGATTAAAACACTTCTCACTTCATATTCATGCGTTATGAACGAAACGAAGCGGTGGCAATATAGTTGCCACCGCCTTATAAAGGGTTAATCTGTGAATATGGTAACCCTGGATGAAACATCTTTTGGTGTCACCGCTTACTGTCATCACAGAGTAATAGACATAACACTCGAACTGATCCACTATGCTCGACGCTTTGTCGAATGTAGGGTTTTGACGTCTTACACGCAACGCAAAATACATTATGAATTTCTATTTTGATGGAAAAAAATAAATTTAATTTCTCTGATTTTTAAAAATGCATCATGAGTGATCAATCCTATGGGCACTAGTGAATTTTTTTTCCCAAGCCTGAGCGGTAACACTCTAGCAAATGAGTGTTTGGGACCGTGTATAAAAGATGGAGCTCGTGTTCTGGGAAAATGAGCGGATCGATATTTTTAGAGGAATTTTCTCAGAGTATTTTGTCTGTTAGTCTGTGCTGCCACTTTGGACTCACGGAAGCGAATTAGTACTGAAAGATGCGAAGTTAACTGATCGGGACCCTTCAACAGGACCGAGTTAAGGGAAACACCGAAAGCGGTGGCTGCTGCGTCCCACACAAAATGTTCTCGTTTTGTTCGGGTTAGCAACCTCAACGATACCTTTTCCGGAGTCAATTTCTTTATGTAGCTTTTACTGACGCGTTCTTGGATCTTTGGCGTAAGATCGTCGGCTAAATTAATTAAAAACAATGTAAGCGATTAGTAGATTTGAAATATGCGCCCCAGTAATTTCACATGTTGCAATTATGGTTCTGACTTGAATGTAAGGCGAATGTACATCGGTTTCCTTTTATATTCTTTGTAGTTTTAGAAGATTTTCTTAGGCGGCCCACAACCGGAGACATTAGCTAGCCAAAAAACATCTTCTCAGATGCTTGCTCATATTTTTTTCAATAAAACATTCTTCGGAGGAAAGTTAGATATGTTCTACACCTTTCGAACGATTTATAGAACATAGCATACAAATCTTCGAAATTAATTCTATGGACAAAGACCTAAACCTGGGCCATAGCCGGAGACAGTCCTCTCAACAATTACAAAACGCTTTTAATCCACCTAACAGTGTGATGAGACATTTCTTATAACTCTTATCACTTTCTTCGGATATTATATAGTTTGAGAACATTTAGAACTTGATGCTTCGCGATATTTTTGATAACAGATAGTGGCAGGACTCGCTCAAAGCAGCATAGGACAACATCAGTGCTAGAAATCTCAAACCAATTTAATGGGAAAGCGAAAAAATGGCCCATAAAATAGACATACAAACGAATTATTGTTAATGCTCTGTTAATAAAATATCTAAATTCCTCAATCAATGCATTGTGGTGGGAAAACTGAATTTTGCTAAAGGGGTTATGTATATTGAACTGAGCCAAAAAAATCGATTTTTTTTGGAATCGATTTGAAGTTTATACTTTACTCAAATTTCCAACGCGACTGAGAACTAAGAAATCAATGCTTTTTCTTGAAAAAAAGCGATACTAGCAGTGACACCATTTAAAGAAAATCAACAGTGAATATTTCCAGACTTGGTTTTATTTCCTATTTAAGAACTATTGTGTTTTTACATCCTAAATTGCATGATTCAGTGATCGAAACCCAAAACTTCATGAAGTATTTGAAATTATTAAATTAAAATTTGTGTTTGCTATTGAAATTGACAAAATGATAGTATATATAGTATATAGCCCGTTTGGCGATTGTTTACTTTTTCGGTCCCACCTATCAGCATTGAAGTATCGCCCTTACGTTTTTTTACAATACCAATTTTACAATTGGTGGGGGTTTGGTGAAAATCGATCTTACTGTCCAAACGGCATAATTCCGAAACCGTATTTTTTGAAGTTTTAAAATTATGCAGAATTAATTTTTCAGAAAATAGTAACAGAGTTCGTGTCTTTAGCGAATTTGTTGAGACCTTATTGTAGTCATGAGTATTAACCTGAGAAAATTCACCATAAATACTTCTTGGACGATATACCGTCAAAATTATTTTATCAAATGATGCGCTGTTTAAAGTTTGTAAAACTCATCCAAGATACTAAACCTCCGAAATTGGCGGTTTCAAAATGATGCTATCTTGACCTTAAATTACTGTTTTTAAACATTTGACCTATACATATAATTGGTCATACAACAATAATCAAATGCTCATCAAAAACGATCAGAACCTGCTAGAGTCGAATGGAAATCGTCTTTTTTCATAAATTTCTCTCTACATTCGGAAAGTGTTATCCTCGTTATTAATCATATTACGTTTTCGTCTCAACTCGACGCATTCCCAAAGTAAAAACCTGTTTTAATCCACTTAGTGGTGCAATTGTGCTTTTCTCATTTGTCCAGACTACGATTCCATGACTGGTTGTGTTCAATACAATGGTGGAAATGAATATTACATGTTCAGTATGATTTGCACATACGTACAATGGATCGACAGCCACGATCTTGAGATACTATGTGATACTGAAACATCGCTTGAAACCAGCGGCGGATCATGGAGAAAGATCCGGGAGGTCCGGGTCCTGCCGAAAATTTTCAACTTGTTAAGAAATTTTAAACTAGTTTTAATTTTAAAGTAGCAACCCCTCACTGCATACTCCCTCCGGGCCGGTATGATTGACGATTTTTAGAGTGATTGCATAACCTTTCTATATGAGAAAGGCAAAAATGTACCAAAGTCTAAAGAAGTCAATTTTTATCAAACATCTCAATGTTTCATGCATTTTAAAGTCATTTGGCATCAAAAATACAAATTTGATTTTGAAAATTTTTCATTTCAGTTTATATGGGAATTTGCTGTGTGATTGCACTCTTCAACTCGTAGCTCCGGAACCGGAAGTCCAATCAATAAAAATTCAATAGCAGCCGATGGGAAGGTTGTACCTTTCATTTGAGACTAACTTTGTGCAAATCGATCCAGCCATCTCTGATTAACAGAGGTCACATTTTTTGCACATACACACATACACACACAGACATTTTCCAATCTCGACGAACTCAGTCGATTGGCATATGACACTCGGCACTCCGGGTCGGGATTAGATTGACGAATGTGTGTATGTGTGTATGTGGAAAAAAATGTGACCTCTGATTAACAGAGGTCACATTTTTTTCCACATACACACATACACACACAGACATTTTCCAATCTCGACGAACTCAGTCGATTGGCATATGACACTCGGCACTCCGGGTCGGGATTAGATTGACGAATTTTAGAGTGAATGAGAAAGGCAAAAACATTTTTAGCAAATGTTGAAAGTTATGCATTTTTTTGGTTAGCAGTTCTATGTTTCATAGACATTAAATCAATTTTAACTTCGCTTCCTATTAAATAAAGACCCTTATGACTGTACATCTCTACAAAAGCGAGATCAATTTGAAAATAAATCTGAGGATTATGAATGATTACAGAACTCTGGAATTTTCTATTGGAATGTTTTCAGGCAGGAATTTGATATTGATGCTATTAGATAACTGTGAAATCTAGACCAATAGAGCAGTTACATATCAGGACCCCATTCCGACAATTTATCAAAAGTCCTCATGATGTTTACAACAACAGGTTATCAATCTACGGATCAGATAATTGTTTTTGTAATATTGAATTAAATCAGTCTGCATCAATAAATTTTCAACTTCAATCCAATATTTTTTTTGGGTGTGTTGGGGGGGGGGGGGGGGGTTGTATTGTCTTAAACCCCGAAACCTTCTCTTGGCTACGCCGTTGCTTGGAGTTATTTATTTCGCTTTTCATTTTCCGATATGTTTCAGATCGATCATAAGTTAGAAAAATTGCAGTGAGAAGGTTCGTACAAATGAACATTTTTGCACTGATAAGTTATCAAGTTCCTTCCAGACAACTTGGAAGTGTTCGGTGATTATTTCTAGCGGATGTAGAAAGAAAAATGAAATACAAAATTCGATTTATCGAAATAATGTTTGGCTTATTTCAATGGATTATAAAATAAATAGGCGACAAAGAGTAATCCACAAACAACAAGCCATAACTTTTAAAGTATTCAAAATAGATATTTGAAGTCTTCAGTAAAGTTATTCGCAAAAGTAAGAGCTACAAATTTGCTGAAGGCATCATTTCGATATAATCACTTCCAAGAAAATTTGTGAAAATATCTCACTCATAGGGGGATTAATCAGCAAAAGCACAATACCAAAAGAAAGGGCATATCGCCTCCATTAAATTCTCCGAAAATACTATTGACCTAAAATAAGCCGTTTTGGCGTTAAAAATAGATTACATGTTTTTGGTCATATATCTGGCAATGGGAAATGATAAAAATCTTTCGTCCGCATTTAATGTTAAATAGCTCTTTTGATAATAGTCCGATTTCAACAATCTATAACTTGTTCGAAAGGTATTCGTTAAAGCTGTCTAAAAACTTATAAATTGTTAATCTATATTGTCAATTTCGGCAGATAATTTAAAAAAACTGTAAAAACGCCATTTTTACGCATTCAAACATTCATATCTTGGAAACTAAACATCAGAATCAAAAACAAATTAATAGCGTTCATAATGTTTTTTAGTTCTTTCATTTAAAATTGGTTTGGATAATATCGGTTCAGCCATTGCTGAGAAACACGAATGAGAATTTGTCCGTTACACACACACACACACACACACACACACACACACACACACACACACACACACACACACACACACACACACACACAGACATTGTCCCAAATCGTCGAGCTGAGTCGATTGGTATATAAGACTCGGCCCTCCGGGCCTCGGAAAAAATCTTGAAAGTTTGAGCGAATTCTATACATTTCTTTTATAAGAAATGTAAAACATGAATTTTATTCGCGATATAAGTCTATGAAGATTTAAAACATTTCGACATTTGGAAAACTAGCCAGGGCCAAAATGCCACCACTGATGTTTTTAACACTGATCTACACACACCGCGTAAGCCAAATTCACTACCGATTTTTATTGTGGAATCTGGTCCGCGTTGGACAATATGGATGACTGACTTATAAAACCAGCATCTTTTTCTTTGTACTGACAGGCGGTGTCATGTCTTTGGAATTACCATATTAATGCAGAAACCGTTGAAATAATAATGTTTCCATGTATATCACCCTCCATTCGATTTCGCAAGTATTCCTTTTATTACTTTTTTATACTGATGTAATTGAATAGATCAAAGGGAGATCCGATGTAATACTAGTTTCGTCTTTAGCCTGGAGGTAAAAAACTTGCAACCAGATAACTCAATGTTCCCGCAATTGTATTATGGTTATTTACACATCTTACCGATTTATACCCTCTCTCGCTCATACGCACGTCCCCGAGAACCTATCAAATTCGATTTACACTTCTGACCCTACTCCTGAATAGCAACAGCAAAACCTGAATAGGACTTATGAACACCCGAGTATTGTCTCGCGATCAGCAGAGCGTGAAACTACAATCCGAACAAACAAAAAAACATATAAAAATGCAATTCCAAGTGCTGCTTACTTCGATGAGTGCGAGACCTGAATGGGAGAGTACGAACACACATAAGGGCATATAAAGTCGGATTATCCCTGGATAAATATCCCATTATTTCCGCACGGGAGACCAACAATACGCGCGACACCCTGTGCATCAGCAGCGGCACCGGCAATGTCGGTAGAGACAGTGTGCCGATGTTGGCTCTACAGAGTAAAATGGTCGAAAGAAATCGGTTCTTGAATTACATTTTGCTTTCAAGTGAAAAATGTCAAACTCACGTTTGATTTTTTTTATATTAGTTTTATGAGATACTTATCTCAAACGGTCAAATTTTGAAGATTTTTTCCGATGACCGGAGAGTCATATCTTGTACACTAAAGGACTTAGACTTACAGACGCGTTTTATTGATTTTTACAGCAGAAACAACTGTAGATACAACAGATCCGCCATGGATACGAATAGTTGAATAAAAAAATAATAAAGAATTTAACTTATTTTTTTGCAAATTTCTAAGATGAAACGATTACAATTATATGCTGCAAATGTAATCTAAAACTAAGCAAACAATATTCTATATTATCATATAACTCACTAGTACAACATTTTGGTCAGCTTCCCTACGTTCAGCTCGGGGATGAGATCGGAACGTGTTGATTGAGATGACAAAAAAGAAGAATCACACGAAATGTAAACTCATTACGGAATAATTCATTTTCGACGATTTATCTCTGCACTTGGGGTGCGTGAAAACGGGAAATCAGATGCTGGTTGAATGGATTTGCCTGAACCGTTCGGTAGAAATAAGTGTACTTCAAAGGATGATGCAACTGTAATTTTCTTGGAGGGCTGGTGCTTGTGTTTCTTGGTGCGATTATTTTCAGACGCGCTCAGCGATGAAAACATTTAATACGGTGTCATCACTTACGTAATTAGAACATTTATACCATCATTTTTGAAAACATCGTAACTTTAAATGTGAGTTTTGCGGTACTTTTTATTTGGATTATTACGATGCTAATTTAAAGCTTTCTAATCATTTCCAGTAAGTATTGAAGAGCAATGGTTCAACTGAAATATTATGTATAGGGATAAGAAGCAAACGTAAACATCTTCGCTAAACAATATTTTAGCTTGAATTTTCCGGATTGGGCAAATTTCAAAAAATGATGCGATCTTTGAATATAAACACGTGTTCTTTTAACTGTAAATTTTATTCTTTTGGCTTCCAGAACGTTTTTTTTAAATCTGCGTGTATCGTTAACTGACCTATGAACACTGAAAGAGGAGTACTCTCTGAGCAAATTGATGACGAAATACTCCAGAACGGATCATCGTTTATACTAGATTATAATATTATGTTCGGATTCTACGTGAAATAAATTTTCTGATTCCATTCTAAAATCTACAAAAGGCTGACTCGTATAACCCCTACTATAAAGCCATTAAGTCGCTTTTCAACGATTTTCCACTTAATGCTTTAAATCGCGACAGTGAAGATTCCCCTCCAGTTGGAATTGAACTCATCTCAAGCCAAAGTGACACTGCATCTTTCAACACACACACAGCACACACATCCTCATTAAGTGCAGTCGATTCAGCGAACATCGCTTTTCACTAAAACTGATTAAATATTAATCGCATTTATTGCTTTCCGAATCAGCAACCGATTGAATCCCGCAACCTGATTCCACTCCCTCCTGTCTCAATGGAGGGTGCAATTGGGTAAAGTTTTCTTTTCTCGCGCTAATGTGTTTTCCTCCTGGTATCGGGAGTGCTAATGGTGAATCTCCCAATGGGTACATTATAACATGGCAAACGCATTCTACACGGTCGATATCGTGAAAGAAATTTGCTTCTCGCCGTTTTTGATTCCTATTCTTCGTGGTTGTTTCAATTACACGTATTCTGCAAAGAATTAGAATGATTTTAGCAGTCATGCCAGTTTTTTAGTTTAGATTGTAATGAACTTAAGGAGTTACATACAAATTTGAGGAGGAAAAGTGTCCTAAGTTCGTGATTTGTTTTAAGTTTTTATGCGAATTTTGTTTGAAAAAGCAAAAGCCAATTCGTTGGTAGTACTATCGAAGAAAATAAAAACAAGTTGTATTAAAAAATATTGAACATTTCCGTAGTTATGACCCCGCCTCCGAAGCAAATCTTTTTCGCAAAGGCTTGTGGTGAACACTCTTCCAGACGGCCGTTCAACTGAAATCAGAAAAGTAAGAAAATTATTGAAGAAAAATGTATTGTGGTGTACTTTAACGATTCGGTTCCCAAGAAAAAAAAATTCGATGAAAAACTGTGATGAAAATAAAATCGATGTTTTAGGTGATCAAAATTTTATACAAAAAATCATTACAAAGAATCGAAATTTTTTGCATGAAAAATGAACCGTGGAAGTGCACAAAAATGTTAGTACGAATAAATTAAAATAGAATTTATGAAAATCGGTTGAGTAGTTTTTGAGATATCACGCTCACCGTAACGCTCCTTTTAAAGAAACTTCATTTCGAAATAATCGCGTTCAAAGTTTTGTGTTAACTTCATTCGCGCTGCGAACGGCTGTAGTTTGAAATCCAGTGCTCTGAACTGGATTAAATATCGCACAGGTAATTTCAAACGCATGTGCTTTCCGAATATGCATTTTTCGAGTCTCGACTTTTTATAGGGGGAATTGGGGCTATTAAGACAGTGGTGGTAATTCGGACCCCCTCGATTTCTCAGAAAATCGTAAAACTTTCTGACTGTAGTACATCTTCGTCAAACCGCTATTCTAAAACATTAATTTTGACGGCTGAATCGAAATTTTTGGTTTTTTTAGAAAGGTTATATAATGTGTTTCACTTGTTTGCCATCCTCAAAACAAATATCATTATAATGGTCATTCGTTTTCGAGCGCTAGATCGAGACACAAGTGTTTGTTTCCAGTCCGTGCAGTGTACAGCGACAAAGAATAGTGCTAATCCGTTCAAGGTTATCTTGCGCGTTCTCTGCCTGTTCTTTGGACTTTTTTCTTCTTTTGTGCGTGTGTTAACCGTTAGGCCGCATTCCTCAGTCTTTTGTTCGCACAGTGAGGACTGAACAATAGCCAGCTATATAAGCTGGACTAGGGCGGCGTGGGAAACAAATATACAGTTAAGTGACATCTACCATTTTTGACACATTTACGGCTTTTTCCCGTCTGCGCGGGTGCTGACCCCGCGCGTCGACGGTGTCGATGGCTCCCTCCCTGGATGTCCAAATGGAGGTCGAATCGACTCCTAAGGCTCTCCCCCGACCCAAACAGTATCCAGAGCTCTCAACCGGTCCATTTGAGGTCTTCATTTGGCCCAATACAAAATCACTGAATCTATTACAGATTTCGAAAGACCTGACGGAATGGTTCTCTGCTGTGACCGAAATAAAAAAGGCCCGTTCAGGCGGGCTTAGGGTTGTGTCCATTATCCCAAGCAGGCAAACGATATTGCTTGCTGCGAGCACCTTACGAAGGTTGTGATTATGTGTATATTCCAGCTGTAAAAGTACAGTCTGAAGGCGTCGTCACCTATGAGAGTTTGACGTGCAAAGATCTACTGCAGTACGGGGTTGGCCGTTTTAGAGACCGCTTGAATACTTGAGTGCAAGCGTTTGCACTCAGCAGTAGTTGCGGGGGATAGTTCAAAAACGTACCCCCACTCAAACTCTTATCTGGCGACCTTCGCTAGTACGGCTTTGCCGAACTGCATCCTCTTGTACAGGGTTCATCTGCCTGTCTGTTTATTTGTACCGCGGGTTATGAATTGCACAAAGTGTAAACAAACTGCATGAGATCTCGGCATGCCTCGCGTACAAACTACGCGGCGATAAACTATGACGTTCCTTTGCGGAACGTTTCGTGCGTTCTTTCACAGAAATGTTAAAGAAAGCTACGCCACTATCCTCAACAAACTACTATGCCCTCTTGCCTTCTAACGAAGGCGAGGCCACAAGAGGGAACATCTACTAGGGTGCCTAGAAGTTATAGGAAGAGGAGGAATATTTCCTCTTCTAGAGTTCCTTGTAAAGGCCAGAAGGTGTCCCTTGACGGGGCTCCAAAAGTGACATCTATTGGAAGTGTTGAAACCAAACCGAAGCAAGTAGCTTCTGGTCTCGGAGGATTAAGCTCAGAGAAGGACTTTCCAGCTCTTCCAGGAACATCAAAAATCCCAAGTGTTCCTTTGCTTCAGTTCGAGAATAATCACAGCACTGGAATTATTAAACTCTCGGACATAGTGGACTGGATAATAAAAACTTTCAATATTACTGATCTTATTAAAAGTTTTATGTTAGATTTTATTCCTACAGTAACAACATTTTTAAGCAGTTGTCTGCTAAATGGCTGCTGCTCGTACGTTCGGAATGTCTCTCCTGTCCGTTCAATGAAGCTGCTCACATCGTCGGGGTATTGTAGCACGCCGCGGTCCGCGTCCGGCGGTCCGCTCAGTTGGTCACTTTAGTGAAACCTTAGAGTTTATACATGTGAAGCGACATCAAAATTCTGATCCACTGGTTCATACCGGCTGGATGTATCGTTCCGAATTAGCGATTGGTCACGTCGGTTTGACTGGCCGGACTTAGCGATCGAACTCTGGATTCGGTTCACCGCGTGTTCGGGACTGTGACCGATTTCTATCCGTGTAATATGGGTCCTGCGTTCGAACAGCGTTAGTATAGTGAAATCTTCAACGTTCGTAGATGCAGTGTCATCAATTTAGATATCTTACCTGACTCGATTTAGCGGAATGCACGTGCTTATGAGTCACTCGCGAACAATTTCGTAACTTCTTGGATCACCGAAAACTGTTTCACCGTGTGTACTGTGCAAGTGATCGGTTTAGAATACCTCGAAGATTGGTGATGGCGTCCAACAGATTTCGCCGTTAACCGATTTTGTTGATCATCTGCTATTTTCTTTCTCTGTCCAGTTATCACCACCATTGTGATAACGGCGATCATATTATGGCATGGGTAGATATTCCTTGTGGCAATTTTGGTTGAGATGATGGGCTGATTTTGAAGGATTTTTAATCCATGCTGTATTGATTTTCTTGGTAACCTAACCAGAACGGTTACAAGTTTGATGAAAGCCAAGAAACGCGGTTATTGGCGCCGGTTCGTCGACGGATTAACGATGAGCACTCTTTGGGGAACAACCCGACGTATGCGAAACCGAAGCAGCACAAATGAGAGCGTGGGATATTCGATTTCGCCAAGAAGGTTTGTCCGGATTCCGCTCCGGCACAGAAGATCTACCGCGCCGCGTCCCCTCACGATAACGCGAACGAAATACCTTTATCGATGGTGGAGTTCTCACTTGCTCTCATGTCATGTAAGAATTAAGCTCCAGGGCCATATAGAATCAAATTCAGCTTGTTGAAGAGTCTGCCAGACTCTGCCAAGAGACGCTTGTTGAACTTATTTAACAGACTAACATTGTTACACACGATTGGTGACAAGTGAAGTTCATCGCCATTCAAAAACCAGGAAAACCGGCTCCGACGACAATTCGTATCGACCGATCGCAATGTTATCCTGTATCCGGAAGTTGTTCGAGAAAATGATCCTATCTCGCCTCGAGAATTGGGTTGAAGCAAATGGCTTACTGTCAGATACACAATTTGGCTTTCGCATAGGCAAATGGACGAACGATTTTTTGCATTTCATAAATACTTCTGAATGTACTGTTTTCTTCAACACACCCATGAAAGACGAGATCTGTGGAATTCCGGACCACATACGCCCACAAGTGGTTCTAAACATTTTTTGTAATAAATTCCGAGAAGTCGACTGTTCTAAGATGTTTTATACTGACGGATCAAACCTTGAAAAGTCCACTGGCTTCGGTATTTTCAATCAAAAGTTTACCGCCTCCTACAATCTCAATGACCCTGCTTCAGTTTACACCGCAGAACTAGCTGCTATTCAGCATATCCTTGAAGTCATTGAAACATTACCCGCAGACCATTACTTCATCGTTTCGGATAGCCTCAGTTCTATTGACGTTATTCGCTCGATGAAACGGGGAAAGCATTCTTCGTATTTTTTGGGGAAAATACGGGAGCTACTGAGTGCTGTATCTGACAAATCTTTCCAGATTACCTTGGTGTGACTCCTTAGCTAAGGTGGTGCCCTAGAAGGCGACGTTTATGAAAAACCAAAAACCAGTTTTTCAGTATTACTCATTAGAGCACCCTCGAAAGTTGGCAAACTTCGTGCAGCAATGGTGAACCAGGAAGGAGGCTACATTCGATAGTCCCTAAGGTGTCGACGAAACCTTGGTTCAAGGGAATGGATGTGGGGCGTGACTTCATTCGTGTGATGTCCCGACTCATGGCAAACCATTACATGCTGGATGCACATCTCCGGCGTATTGGGTTCGTGGATAGTGATATCTGCGCTTGTGGCGACGGCTATCACGACATCGAGCACATTGTCTGGGCGTGCACCGAGTACTGTTCCGGAAGGTCTCGGCCCGAAGAACAGCAACCAACTTCCCGGTTTCAGATGTCTTCTGAGGAAACCTCCACCGTCTTGAGGAGGACCACCCAGCGTCTCAGTACCTGATTCTTCCTGATGAAAGCCACCCGAGTCTGTGATCTATGCCGTTGATCTCCCGACGCCTGAAACTGTAAGTTTATAATTTTCTCCCCCTGTCATCTTTGTCCACTCTCCCCCCCCCCCTGACTCTTATACCCAGAAGTATCACTGACCCCCGCCCCCAAATATCTTTCCGAAGCATTTAGCTCTTCCTGTCTCTTCTAGTTTTAACTATTATATTACATAATGTCGTTGAAAATGCCCAACTCTACTACCACATAAAATAACTCTAATTAATCTCCCCGAATCTTTACAAAATTCAATCATGCCCTTTCCTACTTTTAAGATAGTTGTAAAATTGTCCCCCTTAGCTAAAAATTATTGGCTCCAATAATCTAAAACCATATTGCCATAAAAGCTAAATCTAATCTTAGGAAAATTATATTACCCCCTTGTGTATACAGGGTGTTTGGTTCATGGCTAAGAATGTCTCGAGGGGTGATTGACTGTCTCATCTGGAGAAAAAAATCGTTCTACACATACCATCAAATCTCAACCGTTACTAAGTTATTGAACTTTTTGTGTTAAAAACTTAGTTGTCTTAAAATACCTCTTACTCAAAAAGTATACTTTGTATTTCAAATCATTTAGATCAATTGGATAGGTGAGAAAATTTCCCACTTAATGGTGACCTCACATATCAGCTAATAAGGTTTATTTAAAATTTAACAATTTTGATCGATTTTTCGTTTATTTCTCGAAAATCTTAATATTTAACATCATCATTTTAATAATTCAGATTGTTAGTCTTTAAGAGCTGCATAATTCGTTCTTTGACATGATACACTTATCTTTTCTTGTTTTCGTGTGTTTGGGTTATTGAACTTGGATATTTTTATCTCATTATCACTAATACTAGCTCTAATAGAAAAAGTATGGCACTCATTGTACCTTTTCTTCTTTTCATTCGAAAGCCAGGAAAATTTTGCAGAGAAAAATGTATTAATACCTTTCAGTTAAGTGAATTTAGTATTTTTTAGAAGTAAGTTAGTTTAATGTTAGTGTTATTATTAGCATTTTCGGGTAATTCCTTAAAATAGTAAATAATAAACATCACCATTATTATCATGAAATTAATGAATCTCAGCAATGCTTTCTTTGGCTCCAATAAATTATCTCTTTTTGTTTTGACACAAAATCGTTTTTATCACATTGTTCCATATGCAAAAACAACGATTTAGAACCCATTACATTTGTGGAGTGGTCATGCTGTGTTAACCATTAAATTGCAGCGAAATGAAAAGCGATAGAGATGAAGTTTCAAATAACAAGTTATAGAGAATATTAAGGGGCAACAAATGGACAATAGTTATGACAAATTTAGTTGATTAATAATTAGAATAATTACAAAACTCTTCAAAAAACACTAATTTTAAGTTATTTTACTAGTAAAAGTCGTTTAACTAAGAGATATTTGTACATATATCGAAAGAAAATTTGCTCAGCTTTCCAATGAAACCTTGGAAATAACGATATAAACCATATTTTTTACATTAAAGACTTTTAAGCACTTGCAAGTCGATTACAGGAAAAGTTTAGTAATGAAATTACAAAGAAACGAGAAGAGATGCGAATATGATGTTGAAGAACAAATTATTAACCGTCCTAAAACTCAAGTTTTGAAGATTATATATTGCTATTATTATAATTCATTATTTTGAGAAAATCAACAAAACCGCATCAAAAACATTAACCTTTAACTACTTTACAGCTAAAAGGTAATTAAAACTAATTCACTAAAAAATATGAGGACACCATTCAATAGGAAATTTTTTCACCTTTCCAATGGAACTAAAAGATTTTAAATATAAAGTATACCTTTTGAGTTTAAGATATTTTAAAATAAATAAGCTTATTACACAAAAAGTTCAATAACTCTGAAACGGTTGAGATTTGATGGTATGTGTAGAACGATTTTTTTTCCAAATATGATAATCAATCACCCCTCGAGAGGTTCTTAATCATGAACCAAACACCCTGTATGTATAAGATAGCAATAAAATCTCCTTAGTTTCTTTTAACAAAAAATCAGTATGTAACCCCGGAGTTTTAAGTAATTTAAAATGCAAAAAAACAAAATTGGCACCTTTCAGCTAACGCAAGCGTACCTTATCACATAAACGAATTGAAAAAAAATTCATGTTATATGTCCAAAAAAATATATGAAAGTATATGCGTAAACTTAGTTCTATTTGAAGAGAAATTCGAATTTATTCTATTTTTATTCTAAATGATAAAGTGCGGGAAAAGTCCAGCAGTATTTTTTAATGGAATTTACCGAACTATTCGGTTGTTTCTGCTAGATCTGTGAAAAAATGCATTACCGAACGGTCTGTAAACGATTCATTTACCGAACTGATTACCGAACGTTCAGCTGTGGAAGGCTCGGTAAAATATAGAGTTTTAAAATTGATCACAATACTGGAAGAAATAGTTTTCTGTTTGATGGCACACATTTTCAGCTTTCGATTTTGACCCTTTAACAATTAAGGTTCAACTGAGAAAGCTTAGATAATCGGCCATCTTGGAAAACGAAATCTTGGAAACGAAAGATTTTTTCTCACACCGTAGAAAAAATCTTCATGAAAATCAATCAGCCGTACTCCATCAATACCGCGAATACATTAATTCATTTTCATGAAGATTTTTCCAACGGTGTGAGAAAAAACTGCTCCTTCAATATGAATAAATAGACACAGTTAAACTATTTCATAAAAATACTGCCGTTAGGGTAGGGTAGGAGATAGATTGTTTACACATACACATACACTAGTAAAGCTTTTGACATATATCTTCCTTGTTAATTTTCTAAAAGTTTAAACATATTTAACTTAATGAACTAAATGAAAAGACTTCAGTTTAGACGTATTCTAGTTGTTATTACTGATGAATTGTTTCTCGTTTAAGTGATTACGATTGAGCTCAATCAAAATCAAATATTACTGGGTTGATAAGATTCAGTGGTATTTCTTGATTTTTCAAGTATTCTATGTTTATATTTTTATAGCGTCTGCAACCAACCGAACACTTATCGAGCTGTTCTTTAAGATCTCGGTTAGAATAAATATTTAATTTTTAGCTCAAATATCTCAATTCCAAATAAAAATTAGTCTATTTTTTGAGAAACCATCATCATTCGCGTTACCTATTTTAAAAAATAACAAAATGTCTAAGAAACTAAAATCAGCAAAATTTTCCCATTTTCGCACGAAAACAAAGTATATGCGAAACAGTACGAAAATAATCTGCATTTTACCGAGCTCAAAGATCTACGAACCAGTTCGAAATTTCATCAGCAACCCTCTTCGATTATTTGTCGATCGAAGTATCCCCTAATTAAGTTCTTTGGAAAATTTTTGAATTATCATAATTTTCTGGGATTCGAGAATCCCGGGGATTGTAAAAATCCAGAGATTCCCGGGAAATCAATTTTTGGGATGGTAGCTCTATGTACGACCAATGATTCTATCAAGGGTTGATTACTTGATCTTTACTAGAATTGCTCGTATCCGATCTGGTACCGCTACAAGGTAAGGTATAGAGGTTCTTCATCACATGGTACAGCTTTGCCAACGCTAAGCTAGTTTTATTCATAACAAATTTCCTCAGGATCCCGGTTGTATTTGAATCCACATTCATTATATGTATCAATATGCAAGGTTTTAATTTTAGGGTCATTCTCCTCTTTTTTCGTAAGTAAGCTGCGTACAAGGCAATCAACTCTAATCAACATTCTCGATAGTCCTGTTCGAAATTGAAGTCTCATATTTATTTGGAGATGCATGAACGAAGATCCATTCGAACGAATTCAGCAGACTGTTTAACCTCCAACGCTACTATCGTCGTGCAAGTTAATCTAGACCCCGAATGTGTCACTTTTACGACCAGTTGACGTGAGACGCACCGTTAATGAGCCATTGCCCGAAGCATTATCTCTCGGCACCAATCATGCGGGAACAATCTTTTCTCGTTCGTGAGAACAAATCATATTTTGATCGTCTCTGTTTATCTGGCGAAACGTAATGTATCACACGTAAGCAATAAAAAATTGAATCGGCGGGGACATTCTGACTGCTCGAGACAGATTGGAACACTTTTTATGGCCTTGGGAAATCGTAAAATCGTCCAGTTGCAAGGTTTGGATCGTTCCTTCCGGAAGACATTTTAACGTATATACTATATCCTGCTGGCCTTGAACCTTTCTGCGTCGGTTAGCCAACAATGGGATAAAAGACTTATTCGTCGGTATATTCGGATCCAGCCAAAATCAGACAGACAACAAACTTTATTGGTAGAAGCTTTACGCCCGGAAGCTTTGGGATAGCCTGATTTAGTAGCAAATAAATAAATATTTTATTGGACTGCATCGTAGAGGAAAATTCAGCGCAAAATGTCACCTAAGACAGATTAATTTAATGTGTCTTTGTTCGGTAGGCTTCCGCACTTCCGTGGTCCTTACATACTTGCAAATGCTGCATTGTTGTTCCATTTCAATGGCAGATGGGGGAAATGAACAACATGAGTTTATTCCCGATGGTGCAAATGCGACTCAGCAAGATACTTTACTTGATTGGAGCAATTTTCATGGCCAAAAGTTTAATTCATCGGGCACGAAATTTATTTCGGTGAAACACATTCACGACCAAGTTTCAACTTTTTAAAACTAATTTAGTGCTCGTCATGGTAAATTATTTAGTCGGTTACTATCCGGGTTTTCTTCGTTGTCCACACGGAGTGGTTAGCAAATAATAGCGCTAGTCGTCATCGCCCTCCGTCGTCGACAGCGCGCGACACGCAGGCCCAACGGAGCAAGGCCACTTCCGTGGTTCAGCGCAGGGACACCGGATCCCGCGCCGGGTCGAGGAAAGCGCACAGCCTTTTAATTGAATTCAATGCAATTATTTTCACTTTTCATAGAATGAATGTAAACACATTCATTCCTCGCTTGACGTTGAATAATTTCGTTGCAAATATGCTAAGTGAAGTGAATGCCACGGTCGGAAGTGTCAGGGTTTTGCTGGAAACCGGCGGAAGGAAATTCATAACTTTTTTTTGTGCTGCTGTATGAATATGAAATTTTTACCTCTTACAGTCGCCCCTTAGGTTATTCCGATTCCGGCCGGTGGAAATTCTTTACATTTTCGCAATTGAGATCCGAATGCAAATCAAAATTCGAATTTCGCAGCAAAATACATTCCAATGATATAGCACCAGTACAATGGATTTGAACTCTCTTGCAGTTGTTACATATGGAAAGCAGTATGATAAGTAAAAAAAACAGCACCACAGTTCTCTGTCACAAGATGCATTAAATCAGAAAATGTCTCGACGTATGCTAGTTGTTTTGGGCTGTCAGCAATAGGGAAAACTGCTGTGGAATCTTTTCAAATAAAGTTTCGTCTACGGAACAGCAAGCTTGCTCTTGACATTGTATTCAATAGTTAAACTGTAAACATATTTAACTTTTGCAAATAATATGAATAGCAAAGTCGAGCAGTAAATTAATTATTTTTCCAGATTCATTCAGAGTTTCAGGCAAAATCGTCTTAGAGCTGCAGGGGTCGCCTAAATATGATGAAAAAGATGAGGGGTTTAGGCAAGGGGTTTCGAACAGTATTGATTACATGTCATTCTCAAAAAAAATACCTGGATTACTTCATGGTTATAAAGATTATTCCTTCGAAAATCCGATTACTAATTGATTACTCAATTACTATAACCCTAGAACGTTGTACTTGCATTTTCCACCCTAGAACGTTGCTGTGGGGTACAAATGTACCCCACGCGTTTGATCACAATATTCGCAGGTAAAAATGGAAACAAACGAAATGTATAATACATCACTTTCTACGTTTTGTCGTGACTAACGACTTACCTTTCAATATAGGGGCCCCTTTTCAAAATTTCTGAAGAAAAATGATGTAAGATTTTGAACGCTCATATCTTTTGTTGTACTGAATGGATTTAATCAATTTCTTCGGGATTTTGTCGAAAATATTTGTACCAATGTTGTATTAAATTTTGGAATTTGTAGGACATTCATTATCAACGGAAAAATAGTGTTTTGAAAAAACTTTCGAAAACGACTCGAAAAAGTGAAAATTTTCAGCCCATCCCGCACAAAGCCGTCAATATGGTGCACCAACCGAACAATAAAATAATGAAAAGTTTATATATAGGTCCACTACATGTTTGTTCCTATGATTATTCGTATTGCGTTGCTTGACGAGAGCAGTTGGTGGGGGAAAGCCGGCATATTAGTTTTGGTTATGCCATTAGAAGCCGGACGGAAAAGAAAGGCTCATGCACGCCACGAGAACGAGCGAGAAGGCGATAGTAGTGCATATTAGAGAAAGCGTTACGTACATTTTGAACCTCAATAACTTTTCTTCTACTAAACGGATTTCCAATCTTGTTTCATAAATCGAAAGGAAAACGTTCAACGCTTGCTACCGATACGTTATTTACTATATAAAATTTGTTTAAATAGTTCAAAAACTACTTAAATTGTGAATCAACATCAATGATAAAACCTATAAATAGGAGTGTCGCAGTTTTTCTCAAAGCCAGACGTGTGTAAGACGCAGTGCATAACAGACGTGCGTGGTCGTGAGAAGCTGCATCGGACGACCAATCCAATCGGCTACCACCGGAGAGAAGAAGAAAAACGTTGGTGGAGGTGGTGGCGGTGAGAAGGCCAAAAAGCCAAAGGCTAAGAAACGCAGTCACTGAAAAGGCGGTAGCAACTGCCACTAAAAATGCCACCAGATCATCGAAGGCTGCAACGAACAAGGCGAAGACCCCAAAGCCAAAGAAGGCCGCCAAACCTGCCAAGAAAGCTGCCCGAAGAAGGTAAGTAAGTTCACGCGTCTCTAATGTTGCCAACAGTTCTTTTCAGGACTAACAAAATACTAGAATAAAGAATTAGTGGTGCTTATTTTCCGTTATCGCTATTAATTGTAGATGGATTTGTGTCATAGTTATATGCAAACCGTCCTTAGGATGAATATATAATGGAAAAAGAATTTTATTAGGAAGTTCCTTTTTTTTATTTGTTTAATTAAAAATAATTATAAGAAAATATTTTTCAAATTAATCTACAAACCCGAAGATTTTTGCAATTCCTTCCAAGAAAATTAATGAATGTGGCAACTCTGCCACTAAGCGAAAGCTACACCAAAGCGAATGATGAAAATATTTTCATTTATCGCACAAAAGGATGGCCTTCCATCTGCACCGAAAAGTTAATAAATAGGAACGTCTTGATGCAAAGCGTACTCATTCGGTATGAGCTGCGAAAGGGGAATGTTCATATGTATGTATGTACACAGTAGAAACAAATCGTCGGCAAGGTTTGAATCGTTTCAAAAGATTCTCGTTTTGTATCACCATAGTTATCTACAAACCGTCCTTATTAGGACGAATGCAAAATGGAAGAAGTTATTTCAAATCTTGCAAAGCATAAATTGACATAATTTCAATGATTGTTTCTATATGAATGAAATGACAAATTTTCAGATTAACACGGCAATAACTTTGCAATTTATAGAACAATTTTATATTTTAGTTATCATATAATAACTGTCATCTCTTCCAAACAACTTAACTCTCTGCTGCCAACCCCGTGGTTTTGCGGGGTTAAGGAGAAGCATTGTAAAATGTCCAATACATGATTCTATGTTGTTACCTCCACTTAAACCACTTCAAAACACTCCCACCTGTCATACAAGTACATTGTCTGCTTGTTGAAATCATATGAAATTATTGACCTGTATTCAATACGAAGAACTCGGCAATAAAATTGTTTTACTGAATAGATTAACGAACGGGATCCCCAGGAAAATTTCGCTTAGCCCGCTGAGATACAAGCAAAATTTTTAGAATATGATCATCGCGGTTAATTCCCGGACATTACCCACCCCAAGTTTTTCGCTAAGCGTGATTCATTTCTGTACGTTAGGAAAAAGATTCCGATGGTTGTTTCGAGAGATTTTATCATTGATATTTCAAAGCAAGAAAATATGAAAATTGTTCATTTCATGAATGAATGTCTCAACGAGCTTAGAATTGAACGCATCCCCTATCAACGCAGATGCCAACAACAAAGGTTCTTTTCAGAACCACCATAATTATTGTAAAGAATAATTTGAAACATTCCCACATATTTCATTGAGTATTATTCGATTTGAATTGCAAGTCAAACGAGTAGTCACGACACTCCGGTTATGTCCTAGGCATTACCCACCCATATTTTTTAATTGCGAAAACAGATGTGTGAGTGAAAGTACGGAATTTATTGAATCAATGATACATAAATTGAGTTGAACAAAAAAAAAATTGAAAAAATCGTGGTTTTGACTTTTTTCACAAAAATTACTATAACTTTGCGAATTTTCAACCGATTTAAAAATAATAAAAGGATTCTACAAGTTGGAAGAATGGTCTAGAAATGGTATAAAATAGAATTTCGAAATTTTTGAAAAAGTGTGATTATTTGGAAGAGAGAAAGTTTAAAAATCCGGTTTTGGAAAATGCCACTAAATGGGGTGGAAATTGAAAATGCCACTAAATGGGGTGGAAATATACCCCTCACCATCTTTGGAGCCGTGTGAAGATGAGAATTCGGCATTTACTGACCTGGGACCCTAACCATAAATCAATTTAGAGTTCCTAGTAAGTGTAGGGAAAGGTTGTATAGCCAGTTTGGTTTTACCCTTCGTGGAAGCAGGTGTCAAAGTTGGCGTGGGGTACATTTGTACCCCAGTGTACGGTAGCCGTTAGTGTTTCGTCAGGTTTCGTGCTGTTAGTGGAAATGTGATTCGTTACAATACCAGTTTAAATACTGATTGTTTTACTACGTAAGTAACAATTAGTATTATATATTCGTTTTTAATCATTTATTCAATTAATTTAATTTAATTTAATTTTGAAGTAGAAAAAAATATCGTTCCCATTTTTGCTGATTTTTATTGTTTTATTGTTTATTTTTAATAGTTTTTCAAAATAATGACTCGCAAGTATAATTTGCGCACTGTATCTGCTGTAACAGTAACTTTGCTTGTTAAAAATGTATTATTGATCAGAAATATTTTTTACATTTCTATTTCCACCCCATTTAGTGGCATTTTCCAAAACCGGATTTTTAAATTTTCACTCTTCCAAATAATTGCACTTTTCAAAAATTTCGAAATTCCATCTTAAATTGTTTCTAGACCAGTCTTTCAACTTTTAGAAACGTTCGATTTTTTCAAATCGGTTTAAAATTCGCAAAGTTATAGTAATTTTTGTAAAAAAGTTAAAGCCACGATTTTTCCATTTTTTTTTGTTCAAACCAATTTATGTATCATTGATTCAATGAATTTCGTACTTTCACTCAGTTAAAATTAAAAAACCAAGAAAATGATGTATTATACATATCTTTTGTTTGAATTTTTACCTGCGAAAATTGCGATCAAATGCGTGGGGTACATTTGTACCCCCGTGCAACGTTCTAGAGTTAATACATTTTATACTATATGTGAAAAACCCTTTAAAGCAAGTTATTCTGATATTACTATAATTGTTAAATCTCATCTGTTGTGTATAAACAATATAATTCACATTATATTCAGTTATTCTCTGAAGCTTGCAATAAAAGTTATTGAAATGAACTTGCTGTATGAAAATTTCTTAAATATACACTGATACACTGCATTCATGTAGCTTTCATATTTTTTAACAAAGTTGTTTAAAATGACATCATCAACAACTTTGCTGAAGACTGCAAGTATCTTACTATTTTTGAAGAGTTAATTCTCTAGAATTGCTTCTAGGAGATTAAATCACCAACATTATTTTAACAAAATATGCGTTTGAAAGCTTCTTCTAGGTTGTTAAAACTCCTAGGTAGATGCTTTCGAAATTATGTGATCTTGACCGTTAGAAAAGTTTTCTAACCTTTATTCTACTTTAAAAGCACTTTGTATTTTCATACTTTGACATAGTTGACATAATACTAAAAAGAAATTATAAAAGGCATCTGTTAGACTAAGCTGACCAACTGCAGGCTTGGAAAAATCCGTACACTTTTCAGCTCAAAATTCAGAATACAAAAGTTGATTTATTGGGCTGTTTAGTATTTCTAACGTTCCCTCTGGCGATTGCATTTTTACAAAATATTTTCTGAATTCAGTGTGAGTGATGAAGCACATTAAGTAGATGTCAAAGTTTGTGTGTTCTGAGTATTGTTATTTAAATATAATTAGTTTGCCATCAAAACCTAGCTCGATCATTCCACGACATCGGAAGCTTTCGAAAAATCCAGGAAAAATGTTTTCTATTTAATATTTTCCATGTCAAGCAATCAAAATGAACCAATAGTACTGAATGATGCGATGGAATTGGAAGGAGATGATTTTCGGAAGGCTTAGCCATGAAAACTTTTTGAAAATGTTCCACCTAGGAAGTACCAAAGCGAAAAGACCTACAGCGAATGATTACGTTATTTGATATTTGTTTGCGCCTTATTCTTTAAATTTACTCAATTCTGCGACTTTGTAGCAAAAAACAACTAAAATCGACCTAAATGTATTTTTCCTAGTTCTTAAATGTTAACGTCAGTAATTTGTAAATTGTATGACTATTTGTTGTTTTAAGTCACCCTAATTTAAATGTAAAATGTGTATCGTAATAATTGAAGCAAAATGAGTAGCAATGTAGAATCCAACCGGAAGCTAGCAGAAAGCAACAACCGCGAAACCCGCTGTTGAATTCGATACCGAAATAGTGCGTATACCTTTCTTTCCGAAGGCCCTTGATCCCGCTATCAGTTTCTCGACCCATGTAACTTGCAGAGCGGTGAGGGTGTTGTAAGATCCGCGAAAGTGTCGACAGCTGTGTAAATATTGTGTTGCCCAAGTAAATCATATTAAGATCCAGCGCGATCAATATTACTTAAAAAATATACTTCAACTATGGCCCTTAAACACAATTGTAGCATTCTTATGTCCACGATCTCGCAATAATGAAAATGTACGGATTTATGAACGTTTTTTGATTTTTGGTTCAGTGTCTTCCTACCGATTAGTTGTTTACATAAATCGCTCCAACTATTTTTACTTTTTGACGAGATTTGTGAAGTTTTTATCGTTGTTTGTCGTGTTAATCGACTCAGTATTTTGTTTTTAACATTGTTATTGTGCAGTGTGAAAGTGTCTCCTGTTTGATTTTGTGTTGCGAAAAAATCAGCGAAGAACGTAATTGAGTGAACTTCTGTGACTTAACCACCAAACTTTCCACCGACCGCAGCGCCATCTATATTTCATTGTTCGCATTCTCAGATCGGCACGCATTATGGCAAGTGCATGTGATCACTGCGCGAAAACCGTCAAATCGGATGACGACTTTATTGAATGCATGGGTTTTTGCAAAAATGTGGTACATATGCAATGTGGGAAACAACTTAACAAGCCGTTTTTGAAAAAACTTGCGGATAACCCACACGTATTTTGGATGTGCAATGAATGTGTCAAGCTAATGAAGTTTGCTCGCTTTCGCGACACCGTTTCTTCACTTGGATGTGTTATCGCTGCTATCGCTGGGAAAACGGATGACGTCTGTGCTGAGCTAAAGGCCGAATTATCCAAAAATAACCAGCAAATTTCGCGCTTGGCTAGAAAGGTTTCAACAGCTACTCCAGTCCGGCCAAACTCCGGTACCTCTCGACCATCTCAGAAACGTCGTCGCGAGGATGGCCCTGATCCGAGCAATATTCTTGTTGGTAGTCGAAAGCTAGTCGATAATAGCAACATTTTTACGGTTCCATCTCCCGCGCCGTTGCTCTGGATGTATCTTTCGCGCTTTCATCCTAGCGTTAGCAAAGAGACTGACGAAAAAATGTCTAAAGAAGGACTAAATTGTAACGAGGAGATAAAGGTTATTCCGCTTGTTAAAAAAGGCATAGACGTCAGTAGTTTGAACTTCACATCCTTCAAAGTTGAAGTTCACCCAAAGTACCGTGATGCAGCTCTTAATCCTGACACATGGCCGCAAGGCATACTGTTCAGGGAATTTGAAGACAGCCGTACCCAGAACATTTGGAGTCCGCCGACTTATTTTCCACCGCCTCCAGAAGAAGCATGTACCTCTCTAATGCAACCCGGCCCATCAATGGTCCTGCAGAGGACTCCGCAACGATTGGCCATGCCACTATACCAAGCCACACCGCCCTTGTGAAGGAGTATCGATGCCGATCGCATACTGGGATGCAACGCAGTTGGTACTATGGAAGCCCTCGATCCCCCCGCTACAGTCGAGCCCTTGCCGCCAGCGTTCATCAGTCGTCCCGGTCCTGTATGTGTGGGTGGGGAAAGGGTCTTCCAAGCCGCCTTTCTCGGCAAGTATAATAAAAATTGTAACGATACAACGGTTGAACCGATTCACGCTTCTTGCTCATCGTACGAATCTCGCCGCAAGCTGCTACCACCCCGTTCCTGCTCTCCGCATTCCGCTATCGGGTTCCAACGCATACTGGGACGCACCGCAGTTGGCACTATGGAAGCCCTCGATCCCCCCGCCACAGTCGAGCACTTGCAGCCAGCGATCATCAGTCGTCCCGGTCCTGTGTGTGGGATGGGTGAAAGGGTCTTCCAACCTGCCGCAAATGGCAAGTATACATCTGTTCCGAACACTTCAAGCGCTGATGTATTCTTCGCTTCCAGTTTTTTGCCTTTTGCTCCAACATCTTGTTATCAGATGCCAACCATTTCTCTCGACGACGACGATAGTCGTATTTTGGGGCGCGACGCAGTTGACGCAGATGCCTCGAATCCCTCACCACAGTCGACCAGGCGACCGTGAACCGTTCCGATACTGTTCGTGAGATTGACGAAAGGATCTTCCTACACGGCAACATGGCTTCGCTCTCTGCTGTACCTGATCCGTCCTCCAACAACATCGAGGTTTACTACCAGAATGTTGGTGGCCTAAATTCATCAACGGACAGCTATTTGCTCGCGACCACGGGTTGCTGTTACGACGTTATCGCCTTGACCGAGACGTGGCTCGACAACCGTACTCTGTCTCGCCAGGTCTTTGGTTCAACATTCGATGTCTACCGCTGTGACCGTAATGCCCTCAACAGCCACAAGACATCAGGCGGTGGTGTGCTTATCGCCGTTCGGCGTGGTATAAAAGCCCGAGTGATCAACGATGACCGGTGGGCGAGCTCCGAGCAAGTGTGGATATCAGTGAAACTTGCCGATCGCAATCTGTTCCTGTGTGTTGTGTATTTTCCACCTGACAGAATTCGTGATTCCAGCCTGATCGATGTACATCTTTCCTCCGTTTCTTTTATCGCCTCGATCGCCGCCCCGTCTGATGATATCGTTATACTGGGCGACTTCAACTTACCTGGCTTGACGTGGTGCCAAGCAAGTAATGGTTTTCTACGATTGGATATCGAAAAATCTGCGCTTATTAACAATGCCAGTTGTATTTTGGACAACTACAGCAGCGCAACTCCTCGGCAAATTAATAATGTCACCAACAAGAATGGACGTACATTGGACCTCTGCTTTGTAAGTGCCCGGGACTGCGCTCCGTACTGCTGCACTGCACCGACTCCTTTAGTCAAGCAGGTGCGTCATCATCCCCCACTACATCTTGTATTCGCTGGTAACTTAGGAGTGAATTTTGAAGACGTCTCAAGCTCTATCGTCTACGATTTTAAAAACGCTGACTACGACAGCATCGTTAGCACGCTGTTGGATATAAACTGGGACGAAAATATTAACAATGACGACGCGAACGAAGCAGCGATGACGTTTTCTAGTATTCTTAACTACCTTATCGACCGCCATGTACCAAAACGAACAATTAGTACCGATGAACACCCTCCCTGGCAATCAACCGTCCTTAGACGTTTAAAATCTGCCAAACGAGCTCCATTTAAAAAGTTCTCGAAGCATAAGACACTTGCATTACGAAATCACTACTTTCAACTCAACCACGAATACAAACAACAAAGCAGACGCGCCTTTTTTAGACACCAGCGAAACGTCGAGCGTCAACTGAAATCCAAGCCCAAGTCGTTCTGGAAGTATGTTAACGAGCAGTGAAAGGAATCCGGTTTGCCATCTTGTATGTCGTTTAATGGAGTTTTAGGCACCGACATTAAGGAAATTTGCCAACTGTTCTTCGACAAATTTTCAAGCGTTTTTTCCAACGAGCGCTTGCCACCACAACAAGTCGCTGCCGCCGCTAATTTAACTCCTTCTCTAGGACGAACCATCAACCGAATTTGTGTCGATAATGCTGCCATTCTTGCAGCAAATGCCAAACTGAAAGCATCTTGTTCCCCAGGTCCAGATGGTGTTCCCTCGATTTTTGTCAAAAAGTGCATCAGCGGGCTTCTTGAACCACTTCGGCGAGTCTTCGAGCTATCACTCACTACTGGTACATTCCCTTCCTGCTGGAAAGCAGCGCACATGTTTCCAGTTCATAAAAAAGGAAACAAATCGAACATTGATAATTATCGGGGAATCTCGTGTTTAAGTGCTGTATCAAAACTGTTCGAGCTGGTTGTGTTAGATCCTATTTTCTTTCACTGCAAACACTACATTGCAGATGACCAACACGGTTTCATGCCTAAACGATCGACAACGACAAACCTGCTCTCGTTCACAACATATGTAATGGATGGATTCGCTGACGGATTGCAAACCGATGCTATTTATATGGATCTATCTGCGGCCTTCGACAAAATCAACCATGATATCGCAATAGCGAAGCTGGACAAACTCGGCATTCATGGACAACTTCTGCGCTGGTTTCGTTCCTACCTCGATGGAAGGCAACTCCAAATCAGCATTAAGGACTGTCTATCTGCACCATTCTTCGCTACATCCGGCATACCACAAGGAAGCCATCTCGGTCCAGTGATATTCCTCCTCTACTTTAATGACGTCAATTTCACATTACAAGGACCCCGCCTTTCTTTCGCCGACGACATGAAAATTTTTCAACAAATACGGGATAAAACCGATGCCGAGCTTCTTCAGAGGGATCTGGACAGCTTTAGCACGTGGTGTGATCAAAACAGAATGGTTTTAAACCCGAGCAAATGCTCAATCGTTACGTTCACACGGAAACGCCAACCGACTCAGTTTAACTACCATTTCTTCGGCTCGAGCATTCCAAGACACTCTCACATCAAAGATCTCGGAGTCATCATGGATTCGGCATTAACATTCAAACCACATACGTCATTCATCGTGGATAAGGCATCACGACAGCTTGGGTTCATCTTCCGAATAGCGAAAAACTTCAGGGACGTATATTGTCTTAAATCGCTTTACTGCGCGTTGGTCCGCTCAACGTTAGAATATTGTTCAGCTGTTTGGAATCCGTACTACCAGAACGAGATTGACAGAATCGAGGCTGTCCAACGCAGGTTCATACGCTTCGCCCTTCGTCATCTCCCATGGCGAAACAGATTTCAGCTGCCGAGCTATGAAAACCGTTGCCAGCTAATACACCTCGATGTACTCAGCATTCGGAGGGACTGCTCTCGAGCCCTGTTCATCTCGGACTTACTCTCTGCCAGAGTGGATTGCCCTACAATCCTCGGACGTCTGGATCTTCAAGCCCGCGTTCGAGCTCTACGTAATAACTCCATTCTGCGAGTTCCGTTCAGGAGAACCAACTATGGTTGCCAGAGCGCTGTAACCGGACTCCAACGAATTTTTAACCGTGTGGCGACGGCCTTCGACTTCAACCGGACGCGGAATGCTATAAAAGCGAAAATGTTGTCAATTTTAAAATGTAATTAGTTTAAGCAACCACCATTGGGGCCAAGGGGCTTGTTGGTGAAGGTAATAAACATAAACATAAACATAAACATGTCTCAAGCGCCAACACACAAACGCAATCTTGAATCGAACTCATCCGGGAGTTTCCACTTTTAAATACGAAACTTATATACACTAGACAACAAGTCTCAAGGGTAATTCAAATCTAGTAACGCACGTGAACATGCAATCGACATCATCCGCGCACACCTACGCCCGCCATCTCACATACATAAAACACTCCTTGATCGCCGGATATGTCAATATGTCAGCACTTACGAATTTTTATACTCGATCTCAAATGCAATTATACCGACACCCGTTCCAACCCGATCTTGAATCAATATCATCCGAAAGCCCCTCCCTTAATTCCTAGAAGCCTAGGTCCATGCCTTCCATCTTGGTCTCAAAATATTCAAATGCACTAGTAGTCTCAGGGCGTTATCGCCGGATACTCCAGTGATATGTGGGAACTCATTCCTTTCTAGACAAAAAGCGTACATTCAAAATCGCCGTTCGTGTAAACATTCAATAGCCTACACGAAAATGCAAGAAATTACACGGTCGTTCAAAAAAAAAAAATTATACACGCGACACACAGACGCTTACGCTTCAAAGCCATTAAACTACAAACGTTGGAGCCCTGCGCAATAATACAGCTCTCGTCACAAACGCGAACATACAATTGCGATCATCCATGCAAACCTACGCCCGCGAGAGCGAATGACCCATCGAGGTTAAAGTACCAATAAACAATAATAATAATACACCCACGATCCCACATAAAAACGTTCCTTTGATTAGGTGAGCATTTTAACAATTACAAAATTCCACTTTTCCAAGCGATCATGAATCAGTCACGTCTCCTCCTAGCAGCCTACATCCATATCTTCAGTTGGTCCCATCTCAAGACAATAAACGTGTATATACACTAGACAACAAGTTGCAAGGCGACAAAACCGGGCATTCTAGTAGTAATATGACGGAACTTAACCTCTTCTTGCATCTAAACCGTATCTTCAAAATTAAACGTCAGACTCGCGGTTTGCGTGAACATTCAAGAGCTCACGCGTATATCCAAATGACCACACGGTTATGCAACCGAATTTACACGCGAAGTTACATACTCACTAAAACATGCGACAAACAAACACCTACGCTACCGAATACGTTAACATACAAACACTCGGATCCTTTGCGATCATCCACACACTGTTACACCAGCGATCTCGCAAATATGAAAAATACCCCGGTTTTTTTATATATTATTTTCTATTTGATTATATTGTTTTGTTTTCAGTACATTTCTAATTTAGTAAATTGGGTGTTCAGCCACAAGTGGTGACTGTTCATCCCTATTGTTTACATGATTCAGTTAATTGTTATTAAGTTATAATATGCCTTCGCAGTTAAGTATTTTTTTCTTCAGTAGGATGTTTTAAACCTACTTGTCTTCTGAATAAGGAGCTAAACAAATCTTATAAACTAACTTATAAACTATAAAGAGAGCTAATCGTTGCAATTGAAGATTGCAACGATTTTTGTCGGAAGTTGCTTATAATACTGTTCGTCATAATTTCTAATGTTTCTATGTTTGCAAGTCTGTGCAACTCGTTTGTGCTAAACCAGGGAGGACGCTTCAAAATCATTTTCAGAATTTTATTCTGAATCCTTTGAAGCGTTTTCTTCCTAGTAGCACAACAACTTGCCCAGATTGGCACTGCATATAGCATTGCCGGTCTAAATATTTGTTTATAAATTAATAGTTTGTTCTTTAGGCAGACCCTAGAATTCCTATTTATAAGAGGGTATAAACATTTTATATATTTGTTGCATTTTGTTTAGATTCCTTCGATGTGATCCTTAAAAGTGAGTTAAAAAGACCCCGGTGATTAAGTGAACGTTTTAGCACTTCCAAATTTATAAACGCAAGCGTGAACGTTTACTTTCAAAAAACGTTACCGTACAGTTTCACTCTTTAACCTATTTCACCCCTGATCAAACCTTTTAAAATAGGAGCCCATTTCAAAACATTGACCTGCAAGATGGCATCATGAGAATAATGGTATTAATTCTTATCGTAGCGAACGGCATATTTAAACTATTTGGTTTAAATAATTACATCGATCTCGTATCAAATTTTAAAGTATTTACAAGGAACAGAATGTAACGGAAAGCATGATTTTTTAGAATGTTTCATAAGCAAAGTTTCACCTAATTTCCATTATTCGCTGTGTGCCGACGGAATTAGTTTGTGGCGTCACGTTTGTTTTTGGTGTGTTGCTCAATCTTCATCGATAAAAGAACGTACACCGATTTGGCATATTTGGTACATATTTAAAGGGCCATGTAGTGCAAATGAAAGAACCTGGCAAATGATAATTGAATGAAATGAATTGCGCTGAATTATGTCGCTAAAAAGAAAGAGATAGTTTCTCGTATTCTTCGAAAACAAGAATACCATCGATACTGAAGGCTTCAGTACCATGGCACCGATTCTCACAAAAAGGATTTCTAGGAACCTTCGACTTCGAGCCAGCTATCCAAATTCAAAAAAAATGTAACCTGACTTGCGTGAATGGTTTAAATGACTGGTCGGGACGGATATTTAGACAGATAGCTGCTCATTTGTTTATCTGTGTTAGGGACAATTCAAAAAATATACTTGTTCCCAGAGCTCAGGAAAAAATGCTAAAGATTCGATTTTTTTACTCTGATTTACTGGCTGCCTATTACCACCAAAATCGCAGTTTAGATCCTGTTAAACTAGTTCGCAACCTTATTTAGGACTGGTGGTATCTATCGGGGGAAAACGATCGAAAATGGTGAGTGAAGCTAAGCAATCATGTGAAAAAAATTCCCCCAGAGACGAGATTCGAACTCGCAACCTTTCAGATTCCGGCCCAATGCATTAACATTATTTGGTTGTTTGTGGAAGAATTTGTATTTTTTCCGAGAATACATCTACTTCCACTAAGCTCGGAAATTCCGCACAAATTCCGGAAAAATCCGTACAGGTATTTTTTTTCGGACATGCGTCGGAAAACCCGTACAGTCTTCCCAAATTCCGTACGGTTGGTCAGCTTATGTTAGACTTATTTTGTTTCTGAACTCTCAATACATTATCAACCATGAAATTCATTGAATTTAAGCATTTTAGAAAACTATGCGATATCCATAAATCCCCCCACCCCCAAACTAAATTTCTGGTTACGCCACCGGTGAAATTTAAAGCGGACCATATTCATGGACTTTTGAAGGGCTCTATGACGTTCGGACCCGTGAGGATTTGGTCGGTATAACAAGTCTATGTGGTCGTACTGACACGCTACTACAAGTGAATAAAACGTGTTTTGCTTTGTGTTTATTAAATACTTTTTATGCGGCTGAGTTTTCCGTTGCAAATTTGCATTGTGAAATGCGGTTGAAACGAAACGTGGAGTGTTTCATTGTTGAGGCGAAATCAAAACCATCTACATATTTATTTAATATTTGCTATGGTGTCTACACGTTGACAGTAGAGCGTTTTTAGCACTTTTTGGAAACAATTACGAAATTATTTGTTGAACAGAGAAGCGCATGCAGATAGCACCTTTTTGTTCTATTTGTCCTTTCTGACATTTTTGCCCTTGTATTCTTTTTATGCAATATTTTCCCATGGTTTTGCATTAAACTTTGTCCCCATAAGCTGAGTACTGTGCGTCAACACCACAATAGACATTTATGATCAGCTTTGGAAGAGAGTCCCCAGTTTCAGGAAACAACACTAACTTAGATTATGCAGTTGCATCGTCCCCGTCATCACACCTGGAAAGCTAGGTGCAGAACTTTTTCGAGCTAACACGGGATTGCTATTTGCTAACCTATTTCCCTTCTAAACCTGTGTGATGTCGAGAGAAAACTACAACCGTTCACGTGGAACTTTGTGCAACGCTTCCGGGCGAAGCTACGCGAGATTCTATTGTTTGGAGTTTCTCCTTTCATTGTGGGAATACATACGCGCAATGTCCTGCATGCTAGCAAAACTGAAAGTGGAACAAGCTGATACACGAACAACCAACCAGCGACTCGTCCCAGTCATGCTCCGGAGGGTCAAATTAGATAAAGGTGAGACTTGGGTGCTTTATTTAGCACTTTGTTCTGCTGATGATGTTGCTACTACCGCTGTTGCCGGTGCGAGCCATGCATATTTATGAAAGGGAAAAAGTTTCCATGGATGCCAGTAAACAGAGATGCTTTGTGGTAAATACACATGCGATTTACGGTAAAATGCGACAATTTTGTGGTGCAGGCATTTGTTGGATCACAGTGAGGAATTGTGGTGTTGCTGTTGTTGTGTATATTCATTGTTCCGGTCGTTTGTACTTTGATGTCCTTATACAACTAATACTGATATAGAAAAGTATAACTATTTTAACCTAAAACAATAGAAAACTTTTCCCACTGTTCCAACACTCATTACGTCAGAGCCGGTTCTGGTGCGAAACCGGAAACGGAGGAAACAAGCCAATCAAGTAATTCATCACACTTGCCGAGCATTGTCAAGCTGCCACGGAACAGGCAGTATGGCAATCGAGACGAACAAAGGCCGCTGCTATCTAGTATTAAACGCTGAACCGTGCGGAATGGGATGGGGGAGGGGGCGGGGTGCGTTATCAAAAACTACTGACAGAAGGAGCCGCTTCATCCGCACAACATATGATGCTAATCATCCTCATCTCGCGCTGTCATTGTTGGTATGCTGGTCGCCCAACGATTGCCACGTCGCTGTTGAGGTGTTATGTAAATCTCTTGAGCTTCGCCTTGCTGCCGATCCGGAGAAGGACTCCAGCATCCAGCATTCTGCCTAGCGTCAACGCATCCGCTTCTATGATAAAGTGAAATAGCTTATCAGCGCGGTTACGCATAGCTCGTACACAAAAGGAGGGCTTTTTGAAACAGTGGAATGATGGATGGTTGGAAGACACTCAAGTGGATAAGATAAACTTTCTGCATATTTGCTAAACACCATGTTGTGGCTTCCATGCAATTTGTGTGGTTTGGAATGAATGGGAAGGCTGACTGACTGACGGTTGGGCAGGGATGTTACCGCAGGCAAAGTTGAGTGTTGAACGTGCAGTATTAGCACCTCGGGGGTAGTTAAATCGCATGGAAATCATGTAGATGAAATACGTAACGAAAATCTTTCCTATGGGGTTGTTTCATGTCCATTCATAAATTCCAATATCGGTAATATAATGATGATATTCTCCACTTTGATATTTGTATTTAAGTAAACTATATTATGTTATAATTATCCCTCCCCATTATCTTTTATCGTGTTGAATTACTGGTTATCCTAGATCATTGCTGTAATGATGAGAAGTTTATATAACTCATTCAAAGAGCCAATATCCACGTGTCATTGTAGCCTAGGGTGTAAAGAGGCGTTTAACGAGTGTTAACTATTTTTTTTCCTTTTTTTATTTCGACTATGTAGTCACATTTTATTTTTTACGTTTTAACGGCATTCAATTAGCTAGAGATTACTGGGTAGGGAATGTTATGAAAATTTAGAGCTATAGTCCTCAAGTGAGAACAAGGATGTGAAGTATACAGATCAGAAAACTAGAAGTGGCAAGGTTTTTTGTCGGTTCTCACGGTAAAGATGGTCAAGTCCGTCTTTGCCAAGAGACATGGTAGTGAACTTGAGTGATTCGTAGTTATACTCCCTAGGCTCGGCCCTCATCAGCAGAAGACAAAAGTTAGGCCTGTAAGGTATCAAGCCTGTTCTAATGACCCTCCCACTTCTAGTTTTCCGATCTGTATACTTCACATCCTTGCTCTCACTTGAGTACTATAGCTCTAAATTTTCATAACTCCGTAATCTCTAGCTAATTGAATGTTGCTAAAATGTAAAAAAATATTAACAAACTCATTCCAACTTTTAAATATTCACTTTTCACTTTATACTTTTAGATTTTCATTTAACACTTTTGATTTTTGAGTTTTTACTATTGAATTTTGACTTGACTTTTGATTGATTTTTGACTTTTAACATTTGATATTTGACATTTGCCATTGGGTATTGGACATTGGACATTGGACATTGGACATTGGACATTGGACATTGGACATTGGACATTGGACATTGGACATTGGACATTGGACAATGGACATTGGACTTTTGACTTCTGACTTTCGACTTTACTTTTACACTTTTTCACTATATCACTTTTTCATTTTTTCATTCATTCACTTTTTCTTTTTCTGATTTTATCACTTTTGCACTTTTACGCTTTTTCACTTTTTCGCGCTTTCACTTTTTCACGATTTTACTTTTTCACTTTTCAAATTTTTTACTTTTTCTCTTCTTCCCTTTTCCACTTTTTCACTCTTTCACTTTTTTACTTTTTCACTTTTTCACTTTTTCACTTTTTCACTTTTTCGCTTTTTCACTTTTTCACTTTTTCACTTTTTCACTTAACTTTTTAACTTTTTAACTTTTTAACTGTTTCACTTTTTCACTTTTTCACTTTTTCACTTTTTAACTTTTTCACTGTTTCACTTTTTCACTTTTTCACTTTTTCACTTTTTCACTTTTTCACTTTTTCACTTTTTCACTTTTTCACTTTTTCACTTTTTCACTTTTTCACTTTTTCACTTTTTCACTTTTTCACTTTTTCACTTTTTCACTTTTTCACTTTTTCACTTTTTCACTTTTTCACTTTTTCACTTTTTCACTTTTTCACTTTTTCACTTTTTCACTTTTTCACTTTTTCACTTTTTCACTTTTTCACTTTTTCACTTTTTCACTTTTTCACTTTTTCACTTTTTCACTTTTTCACTTTTTCACTTTTTCACTTTTTCACTTTTTCACTTTTTCACTTTTTCACTTTTTCACTTTTTCACTTTTTCACTTTTTCACTTTTTCACTTTTTCACTTTTTCACTTTTTCACTTTTTCACTTTTTCACTTTTTCACTTTTTCACTTTTTCACTTTTTCACTTTTTCACTTTTTCACTTTTTCACTTTTTCACTTTTTCACTTTTTCACTTTTTCACTTTTTCACTTTTTCACTTTTTCACTTTTTCACTTTTTCACTTTTTCACTTTTTCACTTTTTCACTTTTTCACTTTTTCACTTTTTCACTTTTTCACTTTTTCACTTTTTCACTTTTTCACTTTTTCACTTTTTCACTTTTTCACTTTTTCACTTTTTCACTTTTTCACTTTTTCACTTTTTCACTTTTTCACTTTTTCACTTTTTCACTTTTTCACTTTTTCACTTTTTCACTTTTTCACTTTTTCACTTTTTCACTTTTTCACTTTTTCAATTTTTCACTTGCACTTTTTCACTTTTTCACTTTTTCATTTTTTCACTTTCAAATCATTTTTTCACTTTGTCACTTTTTCACTTCGCTTTTGTAATTTTTTTAAGGAAGGAAGGAAGGAAGGAAGAAGAGAAGTGAATATCTTTTTTTATAGATGAAAGTCGACTATTTCTATTTTTAGGTAAGTTTAGCTGTGGATGCTTGATATATTTAAAACACACTATTTTTGTTCATCAGACGTTTCGGTCCATTTGAGTCCTTTTTCAAGGTTTCTTGTAGTTTTTTTTGTGCGTCCACATGTTTTAATCATATTGTTTTACATTTTTACCGATAGTGTTTTCTTGTCGTTCCTATTTTTGTTCTAAGAACAATTGCCATTTGTCTCTTCTGGGTTTTCTGGAGTATTTTCTTCGGTGTATGTACTTTTATCTGTTTCGTTCTTGTTAACAACAAAGCTCAACAATACACTGGACAAGAAAACATCTTTAAAAATGTAAGGTAAAATTATTAAAACATACTGACGAACTATATAAACCTTCAGAATCCATGAAAAAGGTTCCAAACGAACCGAAACGTCGGATGAACACAAAATTTTGTGATTCCAAATTTTAAGATTGCACAGCCAAATTCATAACCTAAGAATGAATTTAACCCCGGTTAGATATTTTCTTGATTCAGGGCAAGCTTGAAAATTTTGCATATTGCGTTACTCAAAATCTTTTGGTTGCATTAAAAGTATTTCCCCGAGAAAAAATAGAGAAATATTAGAGCTTTATTTAAAAATCACATTGGCTAAAAATAAGGCCAATTTAAAAAAAAAATTCGTATCCAAGAGAATGTGTCAATAACAAGAAAACAACTTAGAGTTCGTCCTAATGACCAATTCGGTCTAATGACCCGTTCGGTCTAATGACCCGTTCGGCCTAATGGCGTTCGGTCTTGCAGCATTCGGCCTAACGGCTTTCGGCCTAATGGCCCGACACCGTATTTAGAACGAGAAAGCCCAACATCTTTTTTCAGATATTTCGAAAATATATTCGGTTGAATCTATTTAAAAAATCCTAATTTCCATAGGTTAATAATAATAGGTTTTTCGTAACGGTAAATTATCCAGATTGAAAATTCTTCGAAATAAAAAAAGGCGATTTAAAAGAAAATAAACTAACCGAGTTTTTTTTTCTAAATATCTCGAAAACGGCTGCATCCGGGTAGATGTTTAATATGAGTATTTCGATTCTAAATAACTTGAAGAATCATAATTAATAAATTAATGTTTCTTATTTATAATAAAACCTAGAGTTTTGAAAATTTACGAACGAAAATTGTCTCTCCGGAAGCTTTTTTGTCCAATGTTTTTTCATCTTTATTGAGCTCTAATTAGTTTTGTTATTATTCCAACACCATGTAGATTTTTTGTAATTCGTGCGTTGGAAAAGTTGTTGTTCGAGAATTACCTTGGGACCGAGGGAAGCAGTAGTGTCGGTCTTCAATTTAATCACAACTGCCACGCGTGCGACGGCGAAACTTTAACAACGAACTGAACTGGGAACGATTTCATCCAGTTTCACTCACGGTGTTGTCCGGCGGATTTTGGCTACTGTTACTGAACTAATATAATTTCACTTTCACAGAACTTCGGTATTGAAAAATCACGATGACTTCTAGTCAAAACTCTATTTTATTGCTCGACTGATTTATTGAGTGAATCTAATTTGATGCAGTTTCAACAACGGGTGTATTTCGACTAACTCATTTTACTATATTGAACGATAGCGATCGCGAGTGGTGAATATAATAAGCGATCATGTCCGAAAGCTACTGGTTACTACCTGCTGATAACGATCGGGTAATGTGAAACAGTGATAAGCGCTGATACGGGATAAAAAGAGAGATGACAATTATAGATTTGTGGATCACGTTTGGTTGCCAGAATCTACCCTTTTCTTAGGTTTGAACATGCCGCCCACCTTGGAATCATAGGGATTCCAATCAAATCTGTCCTGACACATTTGCACTGCACTGCTTCTTTTACTCTAACCTTTTATCTCTATCTATCTTCTACTACTATTTTGAAATTCACGATTCAATTGTAAATGCTCATCATTTGAACACAGTCTCGGCTTGAATTCAATTCTGTTTTGCAATTTTATTGTTGCTTCACTGCGATGTGATGACACGTACCGGCTACACTGGAGGTTCGTCTCGACGAAATAATGTAACTTAGAATTGAAACCGGTAGGAATTATATTCGCCGGACTGGAATATTTTCGGATTATCAGCTGCGACGATTGCGATGGTCTGATGTTGCCATCGATGAGCTTGTTGATCAGGAACAATTTCGGATAATTGAGTGACTGCTGCTATTGTGCTCAAACTTTCTGCTAGGAGTGCATCATACTGCCGTCATCCTTCCTTCTGGCGTGGTCCACGGGATGCAGGTAGGTCACATCAAATGTTTTCTAGTAAAAGTAGGGTGGTTTTTAATTTGAAATTAAGAACATTAACAGAACTCGCCTGGAGTGGAGGCCTCCTGGCCTCTACGGGTGCCGATTGCACCGATGACGCCGACGAAGATACTGCACGAGAGTGGAATCATCATGTACTGTTGGGATGTCTGCGATGCTGCAACGTAGCTGTTGATGACCATCAGAGTTGGTTGGCCAAACCTTCTGACGACCAATCGATTGCTGGCGCTGCTTTCGTACAACGGGCCCATTGCACGACGGGAAACTTATTCGGATAATAAGGCTGCAGTACTATCATGATGTGACGAAATTTGATGTGATTACTAGTATGAATGGTACCGTGCACCATAACCGTGACGAGAAAACATGCTCGGGGAGACGACACTGATGACATAGATAAAGTGCGATTGACGGGTTGGAAATGTGACGACTGGATGACCTTCAAGTATCGACGTCCCGGGCCGGGACGTAAACAGGACTAGTGGATTGCGGGAGCTCTTCGTGTGAAGGCTCCCGCGGTGCCAAAGCACCTTGTTGGAAGAGAACTAGTTCTCTTCGTGTTGAGACTCGATGTTGTCCCGGATGGGAAGGACACAAATCTTGGCAATGCCCCTCCTGAACGTACCATCCTTGGTGCGGACAGTCACGACGCGTATGTTTCCATCGGTACTGAAGAACACTTCCGCTACACGTCCCAATCTCCATTTCTGGGGAGGTAAGTTTTCCTCCTTGACAAGCACCATCGTTCCGATTTTAATGTTGTCCCGCTTCTTGGTCCATTTTGTTCTGGCTTGTAAACTCGATAAGTATTCCGTCTTCCATTTTCGCCAGATCCGCTGCACGAAAGCTTGGCTTCGCTGCCAAAGCGCCAATCGATTCTCCGGAATATCTTGTAGGTCCGGTTCTGGTACAGCGGTGAGTGGTCTGCCAGTCAGAAAGTGCCCGGGAGTTAGGGCTGTATAGTCATGCGGGTCGTTGCTTAACGGTGTCAAAGGACGGGAGTTCAAAATAGCTGCCACTTGTTGTACTATTGTATGAAGTTCATCGTAGGATAATGGATTGTTGCCAATTGTTCGACGGAAATGACCCTTAAATGATTTCACAGCCGCTTCCCACAACCCTCCGAAGTTGGGGGATCGGGCCGGAATGAATTTGAACTCGATTCCATCATCTTCTGCTGCACTAATCATTGAGTATTGAAACTGTTGGTCATTGAGCTGCTGGCGGAGTTCCTTAAGCTCCCGGTTTGCTCCCACAAAGTTTGTGGCATTGTCGCACATCACCAGACGTGGTCTGCCGCGGATGGCTACAAATCTTCTAAATGCTGCGAGAAATGCCTGAGTGGATAAGTCTGCGACAATCTCTATGTGCACTGCTTTGGTTGTGAGGCAGATGAAGATACCCACAAAGCACTTCACGGGAACGCTGCGACGAACGGGATAGCGAATATAAAACGGGCCGCAGAGATCTATGCCTACTTTCTGAAACACGGCTGCTGGATTTACTCTGACAGAGGGCAGATCTGCCATGATCTGCTCGTGTACCTTTGGTTTGCTCCGAAAGCATTGCACACACTGGTGTATTGTTCTTCGAGCGAGGTCCCGAATTCGAGTGGGCCAAAACTTCTCCCTGACCGATGCTATTAATAACTGCTGACCGGCGTGAAACAATTTCCGATGATAGTGACTGATGATAAGTTTGGTCAGAGGGTGCTGATTATGTAAAATCATGGGATGTTTGCGGATTTCGGAGATGGGCGCGTGTGCTAACCGCCCACCCAGGCGTATGATTCCATCTACTAGCTGGGGATCATACCTAATAAGTATGGACGACGATTGCACTTGTCGACCTTTTGCTAAATGACCGATTTCTTCGATTTAATTGACCTCTGCGTCTATGTGATACACTGCCTGCTTTAGTATTGTACACAAATCGACGAATCCACCCTGTCATGTGAACAAGGTCTGGAAATGACGAGCGTAGCGAGAAAAGTTCGTTTGGTGGTTTTGCTCGAGTGGAAAGAGTCACTGATGATTTTTCTTCTAGCAACGATTGGTCAGGTTCTAGAAGAACTTCTGTGTTTATGGGCCATGTACTGCGGTCATGACTAACCCACTGTGGGCCTTCAAACCAACGCTTCTGATATTGAAGTTGGGCGGGCACCATGCCCCGCGAAATTATGTCTGCCGGGTTCTCCACACCGGCCACGTGATTCCAAACACCTGATCTGGTAATGTGTTGAATCTCTGACACGCGGTTGGCGACGAATGATTGCCAACGGGATGGAAGCGAGGACAGCCAACATTTGACAATCATTGAATCTGTCCAGAAATACGCCGGCATGGGCGTTTGAATGCTACACACAAGTTTTTCGTACAAGTGACTTAGGAGTAAGGCCGACGAGAGCTCCAATCGAGGGATTGATTGCCTTTTCTTCTTTCGATCTGGATCTTCTAGTGGCGCAACCCGTGATTTCGCCGTGATCAACCGTACGGTGACTGATCCATCGGCCGATGTGCTCCGGAGGTAGAGACATGCTCCATAGGCGACTTCCGAGGCGTCACAAAACCCATGAATCTCTGAACTGACGGAGGTAGTGCTGAATCCTGTCCAACGTGGAACGTGAAGCGATTCCAGCGCAAGGAGGTTTCTCCGATATTCCAGCCAGAAGTTCTGGGATTCGGTTGCAAGTGGCTCATCCCAATCACACTTCTGCTTCCATAGTTGCTGAAGAAAGATTTTGGCTTGTACTATCACGGGGCCAATCAGACCAAGAGGATCAAATAGACGAGCTGCATCGGCTAGGACGATTCGTTTTGTAATGGGAGAATGTTCGTTCCATGCGGGTGATCGAAACATGAATCTATCGGACCGATGCTCCCACAGCAATCCCAAGGTCTTCACAGGTGAGCTGGACGAATCTAATTCCAGCGTGGTGCGATCATCGAGCAAGTTTTCCGGCAGGTCTTCTAGGAGTTGTGGTTCGTTAGACACCCACTTCCTCAAGGTGAATCCTCCCGACTCGGTCAATTCTACCATCTCCTGGACCAACAACTTTCCATCTTCGATTGTGTCCACTCCTGTCAACATGTCGTCGACGTAAAAGTCTTCCTTTAGAGACTTAGCAGCATTAGCGTAGCTAGCTGCTCCTTCTATTGCCAGCATTTGCAGGCATTTAGTTGCTAAATATGGAGCGGATGCAGTTCCGTACGTGACCGTAGTTAGCTCATACGTACGGATTGGTTCATCAGCAAAATTCCTCCACAAGATTCGTTGGAAATGCTGGTCGCTCGGCTGAACCTTTACCATGCGGTACATTTTTTCTATGTCCGCAACAATAGCCATTCGGTGGAACCGAAAACGAATGGAGATAGATAATAGATCCTCTTGGACCACGGGTCCGACCATGAGCGCATCGTTGAGGGAGATGCCACTAGTCGTTTTGCATGAAGCATCAAAGACAACACGCAGTCTAGTAGTAGTGCTGTCTGGCTTCAAGACCGCGTGGTGCGGTAAATAATATACTGGGTTTGCTTCAACTTCATCGGACACAAGCTTCATGTGTCCGAGCCGTAAATATTCGCTGATAAATTCAGTATATGGTTGCAACAACTCAGGTTTCTGGTGGAGTCGTTTCTCCAGTCCGAGAAATCGACTTGTCGCTATGGCTTTTGATTCTCCGAGTTGCTTGATTCGATAATCTTTCTTTGGAAGAGTGACAACGAATTTCCCATCTTTATCGCGCACCGTTGTACGATCAAAAAATTCTTCGCACGTCGACTCCTCCACTGACAAAGTGCTCTTGCTGTTGCATGATTCCAGTTCCCAAAATTTTGTAAGTAGATCACGAAGATCGAGCGATGCACACGGGTACGAAATGGTTCTGGAAACTCTAGCTATACCACTGGCTACACGACCTGATACAATCCAACCAAAAACTGTTTTCTGCAGCGTTGGTCCATCTTTTGAAAGCTTCAGTTTTCCATCTGTAAGCAGATCATAATAATACTCTGCTCCTATGATAATATCTACCGGGCCAGGTTCGTTGAATCGGGGATCCGCGAGGTTGATGTCGTCCGGAATAGACAGTTGCTGAATATCGACAGATTGAAATGGTAAATCGGAAGTGAGCTTCGGCAGGACATGAAGTTTGACGTTTTCGCAGTATGTGGAAATGTAGGTAGACCTCGGAGTTATCGTTGCTTCTACCATCTTCGTCGATTTAACCACCGATCCTCCAATTCCTGCAACCGACAGGTAGCTGGCCATCTCGGGTAAGTTCAGCTTCTGATACAGATTCGTGGTTATAAAACAATATTCGGAGCATGAGTCCAGAAGCGCCCTCGCAAACTGGACGTTTCCGTAAGGATCAATCACTCGTACCGTGGCGGTGGATAACAAAACTTGTCGTGCTGGAGTGTAGGTGTTAGCAGACAATGTGTTGGTGTTTCCCAAGGAAGTGTGATCTGTGGTAGGTGGTTGGTGACAGTGTGATTGAAAGTTCGTGTGTGCGACAGGGAGTGAGTTCGTAGTGGGTGCTGTGTTGTGACTGTGTGTGGTCTGGTACTGTGGCTGTGGTTGTGTTTGTGAAGTGCTCGCTATTGATGGTCTGTTCTGCGCATGCGGGACGGAGTTGTTCTGCGGTGTAGATGATGCAGCTGCTCCGCCGTTCGTCGCTCCATTGTGCAGAAGCGTGTGATGTTTCTGCCTACAGTATTGGCAAAAACCCTTTGTACAGAATCGAACCATATGCGATGGAGAGAGACAATTTAAACACAGCCCACGACGCTTTACGTGCTCGTACCGCTCAGTGACCTTCATCTTTTGGAACCTTTGGCATTTGAACGCAGAATGGGGACCTTCCCCACAGAATGGACAACGATTGGCAGCTTCAGTTGTCGCGTGAGAATGACTGACGGTGAAACGAGGCTTCTTCATCTCTGTCTGGCAGGGTTTGGTTGGGGCAATCGACTGAAGTACAGCACAGTGATTGCGAAGAAAATCGACTAACTCATCATAGGTGGGAACCTCCTAAGAACAATGGTGCGATTCCCAATGGCGGAGAGTAACAGAGTCTAGCCTGGAGCACATCATGTAGACGAGGATGGTACTCCAGTTCTGAGTGTTTTCGCCGATCTTATCTAACATTTGCAGATTCCGGTCATACTCACTGAGCAGATGGCTCAAACCGTCGTAACATTCGCGTTTCATTGGTTCCACAGCAAAAAGTGCATCAAGGTGAGCCTTTACAATTAGTTTCTTGTTTTCGAAACGTTTCTGGAGCAGATCCCACGCTATTTTGTAGTTCGCCGCTGAAATCTCTATAGTACAGATTTCCTGCAGCGCGTCGCCTACAAGCGATGACCGAAGGTACGTGAATTTGTCTATCTCGGTTAGTTGGTGGTTGCGGTGAATTAGGCTTATAAACATGTCTCGGAACGTGACCCAATCTCGAAGTTTGCCTCCAAAATTCGGGAGTTTAATTTCTGGCAGCTTCACCTTCGAGAAAGCACTGGGAGTTATTGGTACTGGTGCAGTTGATGACTCCGAAGACGTTGAAGCATGGGCCGTTGGGCCAAGCAGTCGCTGCAATGATGCCCTCAACTCGCAGTAAGTGTCTTCAGCTTGCTGTATGACAGAAGATTGTTCAGCTTCCCGCCTTTCACTGAGTGCTGCTAGTCGAGCCTCACGATTGCCTGGGTCTTCCTTCGACTCTTGTCTCTCCTTCTCCTCTGCATCTTCCATGATCATATCTATTTTTCTTCTAATTGTGTACATCTTCTTCATTGCACCTTCTAGCATCTCCAATCTAGTTTCGACATGTGCTTCATGCTTCTCTCGCTTGAATCCCTTGATGAACTGCTTCACACCGTCGAACGTGCTTCGAATCTGTCGCTGCTGCAATTTTAGATCCTTTAGTTCACTTGACATTTTTAATTTAATCACTCTCGAACCACTTTTCAAAATCTATTTAATTAGTTCACTCTCTAAAAATTCAATTCACACTGTAGTCTATGTTTAGTTTCAATATTATTCTGAAGTTCACTATTTTCCACTCACTTCACTACGACCGAAATACCTCCACGTCCGCGCTTGACTGAAACAGACCGTATTAAAGTTGACAGCAGCAAGGGAAAACAACCGAGCGAACAACAACCAATTAGAAAAAACCAGCAGATACCAAGACCAACCGTCAATCGAACTCAAGGGCTCCGAAAGTCACATGCAATCAAAAAAGACCATAGATACACGCCATTTTCAAATTTATTTTTGGGTCAACCAACATGCTAACGTCACACCACAGATCATGCAAATTACTTCCCTTTATTTCGTTGATCCCAGTTGGCGTTGAGTTGTCCTACGTCCTTCTTGAGTCACAAGTGATGATCGCCGAAAATCCGCTTTTCAACACGTGGCTCGTTGATCGCCGAATACTGCCTAACAGCAGCCGTTGTCTTCACGATGCACAATGGCCGTCGCAGTACAATGGGACCCGCGCGTACCCACGCTGTTCGCAATGGCGTCGAAGCACTGACGCCTTTGAACGTTCTTTGTCTTTTCCGACTTTCCCACGGTCCACCGGTCCAAGAATCCGGTTCGAAGGACCAAAAAATGTTCGAGAATTACCTTGGGACCGAGGGAAGCAGTAGTGTCGGTCTTCAATTTAATCACAACTGCCACGCGTGCGACGGCGAAACTTTAACAACGAACTGAACTGGGAACGATTTCATCCAGTTTCACTCACGGTGTTGTCCGGCGGATTTTGGCTACTGTTACTGAACTAATATAATTTCACTTTCACAGAACTTCGGTATTGAAAAATCACGATGACTTCTAGTCAAAACTCTATTTTATTGCTCGACTGATTTATTGAGTGAATCTAATTTGATGCAGTTTCAACAACGGGTGTATTTCGACTAACTCATTTTACTATATTGAACGATAGCGATCGCGAGTGGTGAATATAATAAGCGATCATGTCCGAAAGCTACTGGTTACTACCTGCTGATAACGATCGGGTAATGTGAAACAGTGATAAGCGCTGATACGGGATAAAAAGAGAGATGACAATTATAGATTTGTGGATCACGTTTGGTTGCCAGAATCTACCCTTTTCTTAGGTTTGAACAGTTGTCAAAATAAATTTTGTTTTGAATTTTTTAAAAAGTTGCTTATATTTTTGTATTGAGTATTTTTCAAAAATTTATTATTTATTCATAAATTCTTCTCAGATATGATTTCGATGTAACCAACGGATCTCAATTTATGATATACAAAAAAAAAAACAAATTGTACCAAAAAAATCATATGCCCTTTTCAAAGTTTAGTCTTATTTCGAGAAGGTTTGTCGACCGGTGAAAAATTCGTAATCTTTCATATTGTGCCAACTATCATAAAAATCATACTCTGTCGAGCCTACCCAGGTACAGGTTTAAAACGAAATTCCTCAGAAGCAAGACACACGTAACGATCTGCTCTTTATTAGAATTGAGTAGTGCTGAACGAAATGTAAGAAACTTGATGACAACTTATTTTGCAAAACAAAATTTACACAAAAGAAGATACTTTATTTTTTATTATTTCTTCGTCTAATCTCAATGCAATTATCTTTTGCTACCTGATACTTGTTAGGTCATAAACTGCTAAATAGTAATGGTAATACATTTCGAATGAAAAATTAATGTATGCTTCTCCATGCGCTCAAAATTTGTTCAAAATAATATTTTTTCATATTAATTTAAACAAAATTATGCGTAAACCAAACTACTAATTAGGGAAGTTATTTTTGTTTATCAATTTACGTTAAACATAAATTCAACGTTCCAAAGTTATTCAAAAGCATTTTATTGGAATCGTTAAGACATAACAATCATTTTAAAGTACCCTTATGAGATGAAAATTAACTCTTTCGAGTGTTAAACATAAATGCAGCGTACCGAAATTAACAAAAAAAGTGGATTTTTCTAAAATGTTTTAGTATAAAAAAATGGAATTTATAAACATAGCCACTAATATTAAATGTTACAAAATAATTATTTTTGAGCCACTCTAATGGGATGGAGATTTTTTCCAATATGTTTTAAAATTAAAAATAAATTCAGCACATGATCATCACAATTCAACAATTTTATGAACGATTACATAAAAACAATTATTTTTGAGCCACCCCAATGAATGAGAATTTCTTTTTTTACATGTTTAAATATCAAAAACGAATCTAGTGCACAATAGTTACTTTTAAAAAAAATTTATGAACCGTTTCGACAAAAAACTATTTTTGAGCCACCCTAATGAGCAGTAAATGTGCATTTTTAATGTATTTTGATATCAAAAACGAATTGAACGTACCAAATTTACATAAAACCGTCGTACTTGAGCTGATACGACAAAGTTTTGACTTTAGTCCAACTTTTGCTTTAAGCCGAGCCACTGAAGCCGTGTGGTGTCCGGCGGGCTGAAATCTTTTTGCACTATTTCAACCAAGAATAGAACCTCTGGGAACTGCTCCCATGTCGTAAGAGGCGACTAACAACATGCTAGGAGTTCCTAGGCCGACGTTTTGCTCCGTACCGAAGACTTAATCTGGACGGACCTTAAGGTTTTCCATATTACCCTCTTTCCAGTCTGTATTTAGTGAATCACTGACATATACTCACCTTTTCTGATTCGCCTTTCTTGATTGTGTACCAACGTTTTAAGTTTCTTCTGGCGGTTGTATATTAGCCGTAAATGACGAAATCTAATTCTACACTAAGTAACAGAATATATTAATATACCGGCACTTCCACGCCAAGGTTTAACTTCCAAAGCTTTGGTTTAAAAACCGTTTTTAAAAAATGGAAACTTTCATGTAGGAAATTTATTGAATTGGCCTAAGATGGAGCTGTCGAATTTCACAAAAAGCTTTTTATGTTGCAAGTGATCTGTAGTTGTGTTAAATTAGGTATTTTTCTATTATATTTGGAACCGTCTACCGACAAATCTACATTTACGAATACCTCCAAAAGTGACTCCTTGAGGTCTCATGAAGGCCTGACACTAGCTTTATGATACTTTTGCTTTTCTAAACAGTAATAAAAATCTCAACATTCAAGAACTTCACTTTGTCAGAAAATGTAGGGCCATCGGAATCTAAAACTTCGTAAAATCGCACTCCTGGTCCTTTTTTCAGTGCAGTACTCTACGTCACTCGTTCAAATTTGCACCGCTCTTATGGTAGTCGGTATTTGCTAGTATTACTGTTCTCCCATCCATTCTGGTAGTCAAACGGTGGGATAGCAAAATTCTTACAAGTTTCCTATCTCATGCCTCCACGCGAGTCTAAGTCTATTGATGACATTTGGTCCTTAGACCGCAGAATGAGAGGGTGCGAACAGAATGAGAGGGTGCGAACAGATCTAGTCGAGAAAACATTGCCGTAAAAATGAATAGTTGATCGGAAATTAGCCCCAATACGACTAATCTGACTAGTATCTATGAACACGGGTCAATACGTATTGAAAATTCGCCGCGTCTGTTTTTATGAACCTAATTTAAAGCTCCGTTATTGCTAACAAGCCCGTGCATCAGGTTAACAATCCTTTATATTTCCCTTCAGTGTTCGGTATTATCGCTCGTATACTTGTATTCCACAAACAATCCGATATGGAAAATAAGAAATACTTTCCTTGATTTATAACATCTCTCGCTATTTTTGCCTGTATAATGTGTTATCACTCGGTAGTTTTCAAGCCAATAAATATATCGTAGAGAAGAAGTAGCGAATTCTGTCCAAATACTGTTGCAATAAATAGTGATCCGGCCCATTACGCGGATAAGATTAGCTTTTCTAGGCAATACTCCCACGGTCGGCCGTGTGGAGTTCAAATTGCTTTTGTTTAGGGAACATAGTATACTCTCGGTAGCCGGCTGCCCAGAGTTTAAAAATAACCAAAAACTAAACAAGATCATCTCTTTTTCGAGTGATCGTGCACTCGAAGACTAACTAAACAACTACCTAATAAAACATGCTTTACAGGTCGCATCGTTTGCTTGGAGCGAATCCTAGACCTGATACCCTTCCAAACCACCAACTCCGCGACACCTATGGAAGAGTCTGATGAATCGTCGTCCTTCCGTTAAGTAGGTGGAGCATCAACACTTCCCGTCTACCTTATCCTTTATCCTTCCCCGTGAACGATGGAGATGGGGGCGGCCGGCAATGATGGCTATCATGCTGTTGAGGTTTTAATATGGGTCGGATTGGTATGAATTCCTACTTACCACTTCCTAAGCAACTCTTATTAGATAATCAGCAGTCAAACATGATGAAGTCAGTGTGCAATCCGCCAAAATCATCGTCACAACGCAACGCAACGCAACGCAACTTTTGCTTTAAGCCGAGCCACTGTGCTAAGAACCCACGACACCCCTGACCGTTTTTCATACTTTAGATAAAATGACAAAATTTCCACCAGCAAACGACAAACAGTTCTATCCTAATTCAAAACCGACAACCTCCAACGCAAACAAAATAGAAGAACACATCCAAAGGATTGCTCAAAACTGCTGGATCCGGGAGTTGTCCCGACCTTTCTCTCGCTGACGAATGGATGGATGGCGGTGCATCGCTTGGGAAATCAACTCTGCTCACAGAGCTAACAGTTGATATTATGAACGAACTGCAACTGCAACTACGAAAGAACGAGTGAACGAAACTTCGCTCGAAGAAAATTGGCGACTACCGGCGAAGTGTAGGTGAAGCGGTGTAAATAAGCTCAATCGTACTGTTATCACGACGGGCACACTGGAACATCAATTGTGAATTATGTCTGACATAATTTCCTTTGTTTGTGTAAACGATAAGTTTGAACGCATTTAGCAGATACTCAGACACTTTGGTAGTCAATCTGATGATGTATATCAATTAGTTGGTAAACAGATAGTTTTTTTTGTACTTTTACATCTATTTTAATAATAAGTCACAGAATTCGTTTCGATTTTGTCTCACCAAGTATTACTTTAGTAACAGTTTCAAGTCAAATATTATACGGAACACTACTTGCGCTCCGAAACAAACAACTGGTCGTGAAGTCCCACAAGAATGGAGTTCAGTTTTGGATTTAGCGTCAAACTGGTGCTAAGTTAGTGCCAGATTCTGTTGAGACTAAGTTGTAAAGTACTCTCTGACTTATCATGTCACAAATCCAGTAACTTGATAAGTAATGCGTCCTTCACGTGCAAAAATGACTTTTACCTAATTTTCTCCTTAGTTGGAACATTAAATTATGGAATATTAAAATAGTAAACCGGTTTGAGCATGAATTTACTTCAATAATATCGCTTTGATGATAGCTCGAAGATATTGAACCCTTCAGTTGTTTAAAGTTATTAATATGAATGACATACAATTTTTTTCCGTTATAAGCCATTGCATCACTCTAGCGCCAGCAGTATTTAATATTTAAGCAGTATTAAATACTATTTATCACGTGCAACTCTGCAACAATTGAGCGTGTGCTCTTGTTTCGCATTGCTCTGCCGGCAGGTACATGAGGAGACGAAATTCTCAACTTGCAAGCTAAAATGGGCATACGGCAGCACACAGCACTCCACCGCTCCCGTCCGAACCGTTTCTCATCCCCCGAAATAAGCGAGGCGGTTCACTGGATGACGGGTGGTGGTTGGTTTCGGGTGCTGTATATCTCGTAGCAATTTTCATCCAACGGTTATACCCGAACCGTATTTGAAGATTTATGCTTCTGGGGCGGGGGTTGTTGTTTGGCGAATAGTGGTCCTCTGTACCACCGGCACCGCGGAGTGTGTACCGAACGCCGGGAGCAGCAAAAAATCCTCGGATTCAATTGAATTTTTATCTTTTCGCTAGCTTTCGTTTAGCTATTGTTTTTTTTGCGCTGTATTTTATTTTCACTTCGGTCCAGGTTTGGGATGTTCACGTGGATGTGCCCAGCGTTTATCGTGGTTTTATATCTATTCCATTGACAGTGTAAATTATTAGAATTGAATTAATTGGATTTTTTGCACAGCTTTTGACTGTTCAGTTGCCTTGTATCTAAATATAACTCAATTTTCATCGTTTAGTTGTTTTATTCAGATTGGAGATACAAAATCGTATGTTGATTTTTTCACTATGGTTAACGGGTTGGTTCTATATTTAAAACTGCTGAATTTGCATTTTCTAACTGGATTATAGGACAGCTTGAAGAATTATATGTGCTCTTGTTCAGACAGATTTCTACTCGAAATGTTCTGTGAAAAAATTAATTCGTTGAGAGAACACATTTATCTCCAAAATGTGAAACCATTAGTAGTTAATTTAATAGAAATTTCTGCCCGCCTTCGTGCTCTTGCTTCGAACTTCTCGAGATTCGTATATACAAACCGTTTTCAATTTCCGTCATCGACGCTTTTGCCACCGTGATAGAACTTCTGCGAAAAAAGAACCAATTTATCATCATCGCTGCCGGTTCCGACATGCAAACACACAGGAGGATACCGCACGCATCGCGCATTCAGTCAGAGGCAGCAATTTTCCGGAATCTGAAATTTAACCGTAGCCAATTCGGAATGGCAGGCGGGTCCGTTTGAATGGGGTTTTTTTTTCTGGCGTGCATTGATCGAACAGTTTCCGCAATGTATTTCGGAAGCGAGTGAAAGGCGGAAGGCAATAATAATATTCGTTATTTCGTAAGAGTGTGGTGTACAATAAAATAGAATTCATAAACACGATATGAAAGTGGGTCCCACACATGTACAAATTTCCAATGATTTGACATGGCCTGAGGCATTCGAAGTAATCGTCGACACGAAAACAAGGTTAATGAATTTCTTGTTTGTTCACAGGTTCGTGTCGTACGATGCGATTGGTAAACATTTTCCTGAATTTAGAGACCAAATTATTCATTTCATTGGTCAGTCCCAACTTTCAGATGTTTTGTCAGGATTCCGCTATTCCCTTTAAAGCGCAGACTTAAAGTTTTTCTACTCTCAAAAGTCTTTCCTATTCTAGCAAACGTAGATGGATAGATCCATAGCACGTCCAACATTTTCGATCCATATTGTATTTGGGCTATTTCTATTAAACACTCATACCTGAAAGCCGATTCTATGCCCAGCCATTGAGTATGACTGGTAGTGATGTGTTTCCCTTCCGTATCGTCCTATGTACATTAGGGTGGGGCATTGTTATACGGAAAAACGTAATCATAACCTAATGAACCGAGCACAGCATTTTTTTGGTTCCATTTAGGGTCCCAAACAAATGTGCAAAATTTGGGGTCGATTGGATTTGACCCGACGTAGCGCATTGCGTTTGAAATTTGTATGGAAATTAGTATGGGAAAACCTACTTTTTTGCATTTTCAATTTTACAGACTACAATTCTTCCTACAGTATACCAACAATTAAATAGAAGTATAGTCCAGGATATGCTGAACAACTTTGCCGAAGGATGCATGCTGTTAGAATGTCTCTACAACAAGCTATAGCTGTTCAAAGTTCTATAGATCGAATTAATTGCCAAAATTATTTTTTTTTGCCAACACTGCGGGTGTACCAATGATATTTCATATAGCATACCAAAATAACATCATATACTTTAGATTTACCACATTGGTATGTTTGGATGAATTATTCAAAAGCCTTAGCTCAATTTCAGGGGCGTAGGTAGTTTCGCAAAAGGGTGTAGTGAGGGGAGAGGGAGGGGGAGGCTTCAAACATATAGAAATTCTAACTGAAATAACTGAAATCTTGTCGAGTTGAAATGTTCAGATGATTTTATTTTAAAACATTTGCACAATGTCCTATGCATAATAGTAACGATGAAACGAAACATACTGTATCTCTCTGCATTGACTTTATATCAATGGAAGTAAAGTTGCAGACTGAATCAACTGATGTCGAGTTGATATGTCAGAGGAATGCATTGATTATATTTCAGTTTAATACGCACTATGATTTGATAGGATGCTCTTTTCGATATTGTTCGATCACCTGAAGTAAAAATTGCTGTTAAACTGGGGCTCTTTGGGATTGTGTAAATGTTTAAAAATAATTCATCTGAACATTCCAACTCGATAAGATTTCAGTTATTTCAGTTGAAATTTCCATATTTAAAAGTCTTTCCCCCCTCTCCCCTCACTACGCCCTATTGTTAAACTACCTATGCCCATGAAATTGATCTAAGGCTTTTGAATAATTCATTCAAACATACCAATGTGCTAAATCTTAAGTATATGATGTTATTTTGGTATGCTATGTTAAATATTATTGGTACACCCGCAGTGTTGGCAAAAAAAATGATTTTTGGCAATTAATTCGATCTATCGAACTTTGAACAGCTATAACTTGTTGTAGAGATATTCTAGCACCATGTATCCTTCGGCAAAGTTATTCAGCACATCCTGGACTACACTTCTATTTAATTGTTGGTATAGTGCAGGAAGAATTGTAGTCTGTAAAATTGAAAATGCAAAAAAGTAGGTTTTCCCATACTAATTTCCATACAAATTTCAAACGCAATGCGCTACGCCGGGTCAAATCCAATCGACCCCAAATGTTGCACAGTTGTTTGGGACCCTAAATGGAACCAAAAAAGTGCTGTGCTGAAAAAACGATCATTTTGCCCCACCCTAATGTACATTTTCGTGTATCGTTTCTGACGAAGCTTCCAACTGTTTCCGTCTGCGAATATCTGTTTCATACCTCAAAGCAGTTTTTTCCTTTGCCTCTCTCAGCTCACTCTATCGTTCGCTGCCCGGACGAGCCAACCTTTGCACGATCTGGCAGGGAAGAGGTGTTAGATGTAACGCTCTGTTCTGACGGTATTACGCGTGAGTGGGCAAAGTGGCTCGTAGGCAATGGAGCTCGAATCGTTGTTATCTGATTAGAAGTACATCGTCTTTGAACATTTAAACGACTTGCTAAATATCGTCCCGTATCGTAATACCAAACCTACGAACAGAAACGACCTCTGTAGCTTTGTGACTAGGTTTCATGAGAATTTTTCGATTGAATCTCCAAGTTAGTTGGATGATGTCGACAATTAAATAAACTAACTCAAAGAAGCAGCATAGCAAATCCGCTTCGAGTTACGCGTGCTTCTAGCGGAAACGCTTGGTGTAATACCAAACCTGCCAGACTCAAAAAGTTATCTAAGAGAGTTTGGAATCGCTGATGCAGAAGTGGACCGGAGCTTGCAGGCATGCTCATTAGTGTGTCCCAAAATGACATCATGTTAAAAAAGTCATCGGGCTCACTTCTTAAATGAAAGGTTAGAGTATTAGGACCACTTTCTTCTTCGGAGTGAATCTGATCAAACGCTTCCTACTAGTGGCGAATTTTGATTTTTTGAAAAATGGGCCGATTTTGGATAAAATTTCAAATTTAAGCCTGTTGAAGTGGTCCCGAACTGTCTTAGATTTTTTCCAGCATTTTTTATTTTTCTGGGGATCCCAATGGAGAAGTTTGGTCTTGAATTATAAGAGCGGCAGAGCCATTAAAACTTAGTAAAAAGTGAAATTTTTGGTGCTTTTCAGTATTTTTGCTTCAAAATTGGGTATCTAAATTTTTTTTAAAGTATAGAAAATACTTCATATAGTTGAGCCGAATACAGGGGCGTAATTTTGCTGAAGAACGTGTATAGCTACGGCTAATGGGGTATGATTTATTTAAGTTTTTGTTAGATAACCTTTGACATTTTTAGCAATTCATCAAAAATAATGCTGTTCCAAAAAATAAATCAGTTCAAATGTGCTTTGACCACACATTGTTTTTCGGAAAATAAAAGGAAAATGATGAAAAATGACGTTTTTTGTACGTCTTTAGTATGCCAGGACGAGGTTTAATGAGCATCTGATGATTTTTTTGTAACTTAAATTATAAAAATAATGATAACTTTGCTAATGACGCCAAGTCTCTAATTCTTTTTTGAAGAATTCTCCATAATTACTTCTAGGAGGCATCTTCAACAAAATAATTGTGTCAGATGATGCGTTGTATTCTGTTGTAAAATTTTTTCGAGGATATTTGCCCAAAATTCGACTATTTCGGAATTTTGTGATTTGTGACAGTAAATATCAGTTTTTCAACACTCGCCTCTCTCTTCTGCATTTTTCTCCACTTTAAAGCTCCTAACAAGGAAATAAGACCTTATGTACAAAATGCGAAAACGCCAATCAATTCACCCTTCAAATATATATTTGATTAATTTTAGTGATTTTCAAACCCGCTAGGTTGCTATTAGTATACAAAATAATAAAAAAAAATCATCATATACTCATAAAAACCGATTCTAATGTGCTAGAGACAAGCGAAAAACGCCATTTTTCATCATTTTTCTTCTACTTTCCGAAAAATAATATGCGGAATAAGCACACTTCAGTTGTTTTATTTTGTAGGATAGAGTTATTTTTGATGAATATCATAAAATGTCAAAAGGTTATTTAACAAAAACTTAAATAACTTATACCCCATTGGCCGTAGCTATACACTTTCTTCAGCAAAATTACGGCCCTATATTCGGCTCAACTATATAAAATTTTGTAGATACCAAGTTTTGAAAAAAAAAACTACTGAAAAACAACAAAAATTTTACTTTTTACTAAGTTTTAATGGCTCTGCCGCTCTTATAATTCAAAATTTGTACAAACTAACTAACCAAACTTCTCCATTAGGAGATTCAGAAAATAAAAAATGCTGAAAAAAGTCTAAGGTCGTTCAGGAGCACTTCAAGAGGCACGCATTTGAAATTTTACCCAAAATCGGCCCATTTTTCAAAAAATCAAAATTTGCCACCAGTAGGGAGCATTTTAGCAAATTCACGAAAGTGGTCCTAATACTCTAACCTTTCATTTAAGAAGTGAGTCCGATGACATTTTTAACATGATGTCATTTTGGGACACCCTAATGCTCATCGTTTCTCTGAGTGAAATGGTTGTAAAAGCCTTTGTACAAATATCTCAAGTCCCAACAAGGCTAGTAAAATAAATATGTTTCTTCCGAAATCGAAAGGGTTTCATGTTAGTTCATTTAGAACTTCTAATGGTTAATACTCGTTTGTCGAACACTGACTTTTTGGCGCGCACTACGGAACCATCAGTGACGATTGCCGCTGAGTTCTTTTCATGTAGGTCTGATTCTTGGGAATTTGTTCGTAAATTTGTGACAATCGAATCAATCAAATGGGCTTGAAAGTTTTACTCCGTATAAGTCTTCCGGAAAAGATGGTATCATTGCACATCAAAGAGAAAATAAAACATATTCTGAAAAAAAAACCTTACCGGTAGCAGCAGGGCCAATTCCATTAGCGTGTCGGAAAGTTTACCCATGAGAACACAAAGAAATTTAAACCAATCAGTTTGATCTTCTACCTTTTCAAATCAGATGATATTAGCGGGGGAAGTCTACTAAAACTTAAATAATGTTATCTACAACTTTCTCGCAAAGGTATTGAAGGTTATTTTGACAATCTATTTTTCGAATCTATTTTGGAAGCAGCGTAAGGTCATAGAGTATCTTCATATATTGTGAACTGGATACACGCAATGCTTAGCAACCGACATCTCTGCTCATCGTTAAGACAGGTAGAGATAATGAAACTGAGTATCCGTGAAATAATGAAACTCATTGTCCACAAGGTAGTGTGTTGTCACCACTTACCTTATCGCCAATGGCATTGTTGGGAAAACTTGATGAGTTTGGATTTCCACCGATGATTTTCAGATAATGATCACCGATATTTCCAATTTGATACAGCAAGCCTTATGTAAATTTTTTTTAGGGGAATTCAACGGTGAAAATAGATCGGAATCAGTTAACCCATTCATGCCCATGTTGTTTGTGGACAACAACGTTTTTAAACAGCTGAGGAATTCCACGGGGAAGTGGCTGACCATAAAAATCCACCATCTCCGATTTTAACAAAAATTTGCAGCTATGTTTGGTTTATGAGTCTCCATGACTTCCACAGGTTATTAGACCATTTTGACTCAAGAGCTTTTTTTAAAAGGGCGTATGTGTTTTTGCATGAACAATGAACAAACAATAATAATACAAAAACCATAATTTGTTCAGCAAAACTATTCGAGAATGAGTTGCAGGGCATTCATTAATCTTTGTAAAACGAATATACACTGAAAAAAAAATTGTGCCGATTTTCAAAAAATTTATAATTTATATTAAAAATTGGAATTAAAAAAAACCCATTTTTTTAATTTTTTATGTTTTGCCAGCGAAAACCTAAATAAAAAAAAAATATTTTAAGTCTAATTTTATGATGGAGAAGTTATCAATAAAAAAGTTTTTCTAACAACAAATTTGTACATGTTTTTCAATTCTATACTATGTTACAGACAAAAATATATTTTTTTTATAGAATGTGATTCCCAATGTCATTTCGAATCAAAATGCTCTTCACAAAAATCTTCGAAAATGTAGTCGTTTTCAAGATATTTTAAATTTTGTTTAGACAAAAAGTAATAATTCGTTAAATTACGCCCTTTTCATAAGTTATTCGTGTTTCTCCATCAACAATCGTACGATTTTCATAATAGTCATGATAAGTTCTACAACTTACCTTTCGACACCAAGATGATAAGAGGATAATGTTGCAAGTTATAGGTCCGATTTATAAAATCACTATCGGTCATTTTTTATACTAAAATTTATTTCTTCCTATTATATACAATTCCTATCTTCTATATACACCTTAACACTTTGTTCGTTTATATATGCTAATAATACTTGGTGTTTCGTCATTCGAAAACAGTTTCGCGGCAATTTTATTTTCTGAAATAGGAACAAAAGAGTGATATTTCTGTGTACCTGGAATCATTTTTGCCTTCTGATACAGGCTACTCCATTCAGCTGCTCCCTGTTCGTATTCTTCTTGTGATACATAACAAAACGAAATTTTTGTTAATTGTTCATTACTTTGCTGGTTAGCCCATTTATATAACTCTTCTGCACTTGTGATTGGATGTTCGTGTGCTATTACTAAGCTCGCATTTCTTGCCATTCGTTTCAATGTTCCGCCAATTGCGTCACAGGATCCTTTTCCATGAGAAGTTGCAAAAAAGTGTCACTCAGCATCAATGTTATAATTAGTTTTATATTTACAAAGACTAGCAAATTTTTTTCTATTTTTGTATTGAGAAGCAGCTCCATCAGACATAAATATAGCCTTCTTTAATTGCATTTTTGGTTCTAGGAAAGTTAGTAACTTTGAAATGAATACCTGCACCGCGATTGTATCATGTTTTAGAACTTCGGATATTATTACAAAACTTAAATTTTTTATTATTCCAGAGTCCATATAATAAATAACAAACGGATGAATTGTAGCTTGATCATTGTTCCAATAACTACTCTGAGAAGCATCCTGCAAAACAAATGAATAATTCTCAGAAAAATCACAAATTACTAAAACTTCGCCTATTTTTAAAGACGATTTTGATTCATTTAAAAAAATAGACTGTTGATTTTTTATATAATCATGAGTTATCAATTTTTCCAACTTTTCACCAAAATATGTTACAAACTCATCAACTGGTTTGACGAGTGTTTCTAGATTACATCTATCGGTAGCAACCCATTGTTCGAAAGTTATTTCTCCAACACAACCAATTCTTCTTCTCCAATTTCTCCAAAATTGTGTTCAAACATTGAAAGATTTGGACAGCGGTCACATTCACGAAGATAACAATCTTTTGATCTTGACGATGCACTACACAACATTTTTTCGAAATACAACTTGTAATCTTTTTCGAAAGAATATTTTTGTAGACTATGGAGCATTAAAATAATATTCTCGTGAATCGTACAAACATAAATGTTATGAGAACCTGAACTTCCTAATAGCTTGCAATTCTTCGGTCTCAATGATGCAAATGAACTAAATCCAATAGTAAATTCACTAATTTCCTTAAACCTATTAAAAGCCTCTTTCAATGAACAAATTAACAGACGTTTTTGTACATGTTGACGCTTACCATCCTTTTTCACAGAAACATAGTCGTTTAGCCCAGGCTAATCTGGTCGCTATCATAGAACTCCAACACCGTGTTTTTTGTTTGTGAATCTAAAGTATGAACCATCTTTTCGTTGTTGTTGTGATGTTTTCCTTCTGCTAACAGCCTAGCTTGCGATACAATGTGTTTGTTTGCATGAAATTCATCCATTATCTTTTGATTTGACCAAGATTTTGGTAAAATAGACAATAACCTCACTTGATCGTTTCTTGAACATCCTGAATCTGCAAATCTCTCTTTCAGTTGAGAAATTATATGATCAAGGTCAGCAGCTTTCGTTTTTAATAACTCCAGCTCATCATTTTCTACATTAAACCCGAATAAATGTTTTCGTATATTATGTGAAATATTCGAATATTTACTATTGGAATAATTGACTTGTTGAAGCTTGTTTATTGCTATTGGTGAAACGTTGATTCCCAGGACTCCTTTATTGAATATTTCAATGTTATGTATTCTGGAATAATCCTGCACATCGCTTTCCTGAGTAGATGCTGAGAAGATTGATGTAACCGATGGTATGTCTACTGGATCATATCCTGAAGGTGATGATTGTGGTTCTGTAGTGTAGATGCTCGGTAACTGCAGATATTTTATATTGTCAGAATTGCATGCCTGCAACCTACAAGAATCACATATAAAAACAGACTCATCCAATTGAATTTTACACTCTGTGGATTTTAAAATTTCAATAATTTTTTGCGTTACTTTGCGAAGCTTTGATGAACACCGTTTACTAGGAAATGGCTTACAACACCTTACTTTATTGATATCTATAATGATTTGCTCTTGTTGACACCAAAACACCGTACTGACTAAGTCTCTTTAATGTGTTAACCTATTTCAATGTAAAATATAGGTAAGTTTTAATACATGGTTCATACAGGTATGAACTATTTTGCTTAAGAAAACATTGGCAGGTAAAATCTATGTCCTCCTATGGTTTCTCCAGAATAAAGAGTAATTCTTAAATGTGCGACTTAAATAACGTACAAATTGAACTATTATCCGAATATTATCAGCTTGGCGCTGAAAACAACATTTTTAGAGAATTCAATTTCTATGTAGTCAAATAATTTTTTTATTATTTTCCTGTAGTTTTTTAATGGTTCGTTATACCGTCATGGTGTAAAGAGGAAAGTTGTAGAATGTATTATGACTATTATGAAAATCGTACGATTGTTGATGGAGAAACACGAATAACCTATGAAAAGGGCGTAATTTAACGAATCATTACTTTTTGTCGAAACAAACTTTAAAATATCTTGAAAACGACTACATTTTCGAAGATTTCTGTAAAGAGCATTTTCATTTGAAATGACATTTAGAATCACAATCGATAAAAAAATATATTTTTGTCTGTAAATTAGTACAGAGTTGAAAAACATGTACAAAGTTATTGTTAGAAAAACTTTTTTATTGATAACTTCTCCAACATGAAATTAGACTTAAAATGTTTCTTTTTTGTTTAGGTTTTCGCTGGCAAAAAATAAAAAATTAAAAAGGAATGGGTTTTTTTTTATTAATTTAAATTTTTAATATAAATTATAATTTTTTTGAAAATAGGTACATTTTTTTTTCAGTGCATATTTTTTTAAAAAAGATTAATGAATGCCCTGCAACGCATTCTCGAATAGTTTTGCTGTACAAATTATGGTTCTTGAACAATATTTTTTAGATGGTAGTGCACGCAAAAACACATACGCCCTTTTAAAAAGTTGCCCTTGAGACAAAATGATTTGATTATCTCTTGAATATATTTAATTGCCCACATAGGCGCAACGTAAAAAGTTTCATCAAGATCGAAGATGGTCGGTCACGATTTTTTACAAAATTGGACGGCTCTTCGTGGAATTCCTCAGCTATAACTTTTGATTGAGGCAAGATTTGCTCACGAAAACAAATAAGGCTAATGAATGTGACTATTGCCTTTCATTTGAGTAATAACACTTACCAGGATCAGCTCTAGAAGCGAAGTTATTGCAATTAGTCTGACTCGATTCCGATGGTGCAGTGCTGCCAGGGACAGTTTACGTTGACAACGTAAAATAATTTTTTCATATATTTTCGTTATGGTGCAATATTATTGAAAACTGATAAAACTTATCAATTTATACTGTTTTTGGCTACGTTTTCCATGCAATTGGACTATTGTAAATATTCTTGAAGAATTGTATTGAGCATTGGAAGGTAAAAATTGAGCAGCTTCTAGCACTGCAAGGGAGGCACCTATCTTTTTCAAAATAGACGTTTCGTGTTTCGTTTCGTTTTCAAGGAAAAATAGTTTTAAGACCCTACATGCACTAGAAAAAAGTTGGACATGAAAGGATTAAGCAAAAGCGATTATGAGAAAAAGTCATCGCAGGAGCAGGATTCAAACCTGCAACCTTTGGGACTCCACACATTGCTTTAAATAATAAATCGGAGCTAGTCCTTTGCAGTTCTTTGACTCTAAAATTATTGTCGGAGAGCAAATTAAGCACGTTGGGGTAATCCTTAACGCGAAAATAAATATGTTGGGTCACATCGTTTTCATAATCAAGAGAGTTTCCATGACCTTCGGTCAATGTACACGGGCTTTCGGCAACTATTGTAGACTTTAGTACATTCAGTGGATTCACACAATAATTGTTAGACCAATACTGGTATACCTGTTGCCAGGGTTGCCACATTGGAATCTGTTTTTTTTTTGAAAAAATTAGGAAATCTGTATCGCGGGAGAAAAATTCTGTATCGAAAATCTGTAGTCAAAAATTAACTAGAATGAGAAGCAAAAACAATATTTTGACAGTGAAAAGTTCATTGTAATAACCGGTTACAAATATAACAACCAGTTTGATTTTAGTCTTTATCTGAAGAACAAATGCTATCTAAATCTGACATTTTTTTTCATAAAACGTTTATTTGACACGGCATTTGCAAAAGCTTTTTAACGCCGGGTTTTTTTACATAACATGTTACAAAAGTTCTTAAGACTATCACGTTATAATAAAAATTCACTTTCTAATGCTAAAACTGAGGATAATCATCATATTGAATATTTTTATTTTTACTCTATTTTCTTGAATTTCATTGTAAACCTATTAATTGTTTTTCTGTAACCTTTGTTTATTTTTTTTCTTTATTTATATTGTTTTATCTAACTTAAAAATCTGACATTTTCGTTCCACGCCTTAGTGGTTGCTTATGATCTAAACTACGTACGGTGCTCTTTAAGTGTAATTAAAGATTCTGATAGGCTGGGTACTACAAACCTACACTGAAAATCTCTAAAATCTGAATATTAGCCAAAAATCTGCAATCTGTATGTTCAGAATCTTGGTCGTAAATTAACTAGAAAAATCTCTAAAATACAGAATATTCTATATATGTGGTAACCCTGCGTGTTGCTTATGTTGTTGCAGAAGAGTAAAGTCCCATTAAAATTGAACCATTTCCAGAGGATGGTCCCCATGACGATGGGGTGTGCCACATCTGTTGATGTTCTAGAGGCATTCTTGAACACGAAACCACAATATGTTTTTTTTCTGAAACAAGACGCACTTTCACACGAATAACGTCTTAAGGCTCATACTATGTTGCGTTTCGGCTTCGCCTCATCAGAAACCGACACTAACACATTGTCGGAATAGATTAGCGCCGGCTTGACGCAAATCCCTTAAAACTAAAACACACTATGTGTTTCAATCAAACGACTGATCAAACGTGATGTCCCGTTCGAGCAGAAGTTCTGTTTATGCCGATGAGACACAAGTGAAGCCGAAACTTGTCACCCTAGTGAAAAATTTTGGTTTTTACCAAATTTTCCTCCTTAGGGTGATATATAGCATAGTGCTTTCGCATAGGCCTGCTAAGCCAAGACAAGTTTCGGCTTCACTTGTGTCTCATCGGCATAAACAGAACTTCTGCTCGAACGGGACATCACGTTTGATCAGTCGTTTGATTGAAACACATAGTGTGTTTTAGTTTTAAGGGATTTGCGTCAAGCCGGCGCTAATCTATTCCGACAATGTGTTAGTGTCAGTTTCTGATGAGGCGAAGCCGAAACGCAACATAGTATGAAATAAGGATTTGTGCCCTCCTGTACAAAGACTGGTTTTTACCAACAAATTTTCACCCTAGTGAGAAATTTTGGTTTTTACCAAATTTTCCTCCTTAGGGTGAAATATAGCATAGTCTTAAGGCTTCTGGGCGCTGGAACAGTAATCCAATAGATTGTACAACTAGCCACACAAGACTGTGGCCCCAAATAGTTTTTGGGATGAGTATATACTTGCTACCAGTGAGCTTACACTCACATGTTTTTTGCCTTTTAAAACTTTTAATGTGAGAATTCCTCCTCGCGAGGAATGACTGTCCGACTGTATGGAGCGATAACTTTAAGAATACGTAGTTTGTTATCCTGATGGTTCTTTATAGAAGGGCCGATCCGGTGCTGGTGTCTATTGTCGTGAAACGAAATTAGAATAATCCTATTCGCTTGGTAGATACTGTACCGTTTTCCAAAAGGAAATCTTCATGATTCTGTGTGACGAACAATCAAAACTTCAACTGCTAATATGCAGTTAAGGAATTGATTTTTGCTCTAACGGTTCCCTAAACGCACTTAGTTCGGAAGATTCGAGATCGAAATGAGTAATCGCCTGTCGAACTTAAATCGAAAAACAAAAGCATTTCAAATGCTATCTACCTTCTATGAGTACCCGGTCATTGCGGTATTACTGGAAATAAATGGGAAATTTTCATCAACGAGGCAGCTATTTCAGGCAAAGCCATCAATAGGAAGTGAGTCAATCAAACACAAAATGTTATAAATGGCCGCGTGTTTGAATCAGTTTTTGCTCTTATGCCGAAAGAGTAACATTATGGCTATAGATTCTAGACTAAGCGGTAAACGCTTAAACAGTGTACGGTTTTTTCGGGTGATTTGCAAAGTGGCTGGGTAGAGTGGTTTTGGATTGAGTTCAACACATGCAGGGTGCGACGTGTGTGTGCTGCTTAAGAGTTTGCGTTTAAAAAATAATTTATTTTTATGCTTGTGTGTGCGTTGTACACACATATATATATCGGATATATATCATACAATTTTTAAAACTAAGGCATCTTACAGCATTCTTCTGTATATGTAAAGCACGGGCTAACTCAACTGGATATGAGTCTACAGAAAGGTGGGAGCTACTTGGAGATTTTGTTGAGCGAAGAGATTGATTTATGTTAGAGTTGTTTGACTTTTGATTTGCTTTAAAAAATTACGACATAATCTATTGCGATTCTTGGTAGTCACCCTAAATTAATGCCATCCGACCAATTGGTTTTTATTACAGGCTTGCATTATTATTTTATATCGCTCGATTTTTCAGCAGCGTAGTATTTTATATGGGGGTTTTAAAGTGGAATTGGAACGGAAACAGTCACATTCCCAGCAAAGCTTTTTGATTCATTATTTCGAACAGTTTTATTTCGAACTGTATAACTGGTATAGGCTGCCGTTCTCTTTATTACACTCAGATTCGACAGATTAGGAAAAATAATTTCGAGTCAAGTAACGACCTAAGGACACGTTCGGGAGTGCTTCGGTTCAAGATTCGTAATACTGACAGTTTTAGAATATAAAACTGAAAATTTTAAAACTAGAAGTTACCCGCCCAGCAGCAATTTGAGCGACCGTTCTTTTTAGTTTAAAATTCATATTTAAAATTCATGCCATATTTTAGGCGGACTTAAAATTTTGTTTCTTCAGTTTATCCAGTCTGAGTATCATATATATATTACTGTGTTTTAAATTAAGCAACAAATAGAACGGTGGGGTATACCAATTAAAATTTCAAAACAAAACTATTTTAAATTACACAGCAAACCGCTACACTGAGACTATTTGTTTCTGTTCTAGTTTCACATTGAATCACAAACGAAACACTGCAGAAAACTGTTATTTATAAATTAATTTAATTTGTTTGACCATTTTTTCGCTTAAAATATACTTAACCTAAAGATTTTTCGTCTAAGTTTATTAGTACATTATTGAACATTTAATTGGAAAGGAAAATCTCATATTTCGTGCATGAACTGAATATTTTCTGTGGCGAACGTGAGCTTCCTCATCACAGTCCTCAATATGGAGCTACTTGTTTTGGAGGTATTTTTTGGACAAACCAGCCTATTTTTGCTAGATGGATCAGCTAAATAATGCCAATCAGCTAGAGAGATGATTGGTTAATTGAAATAATAGATTAGTTCAAAGCATAGTGTTGTACTTGTTTTTAGAATTTTGTTACTGTTAAATGATCCTTGATAAGTTATGTTTTAATGGAGAGGATATAAAACAAATTATAACACATGGGAAGAGGAATGTAAGCCAGAACTTGAGTGAATAGTTGTAAAAGATTGAAATTCATTTCACGCTCGCGAAAAAAGGTACATTTTTGATGTCACCTTGGTCGTATCCTGTACACAACCCTTTAATTGTTTCCCAAGCCTGACCGTTATCGTTAATTGTTGCAATGAGGAATCCGTTTTGATGACATTATAACTTTCAACACCAACTAATATGAGCGAAGATAAACCATTTTTGAAAGCTGTTCATTAGACTGCCAAGAAAAATAATGATTTTTTGAAAACTCAATCGGCCCACCCCTGAATCGATTCATAATCCCACCAGGAGTACTTGCACCGAATCAGAAGCAAATCGGACAAGTCTAGCTACCGCACCAACGTGCCTGAAGTTTGCATGGGATTTTTCAAAAAATTATAAGAGAGAAACCCACTAGCTCGCATTTTCACCGCTAGGTGGCACTGTGTGCATCGTATTATCATTGTAAATGAAAATAAGATATATAATTTAGTTTTCTACAACTTTGCCGAAGATTGCTTGTTAATCCGACTTTGTTGAAAGAAGTTATTAAAGTTTTAGTGCAGTGATGTCCGAGTCAGTTTTGCATGGGGCCTAGCAGTGCATCCCGATCAGAACATCATAACAGAAAGCTATCAAATTTATATCTCATGTAGACATTTATTACTCTCTGTGTTATCTTTATGATATACCGAGCAGGAATGCAAGAAAACTTATATCAAGATTATATCTTCTGGTGCTATCATTGGATTAATAATATGATATTAATGTACGCATACAACGATGATGTTACAGTAAGTTATATATTCTTTCACAATCATCTTTGAATGCTAACGGTTACACAAATGACAGTCTATTTGCTTATACACTGAAGTCTCTTTTTATGCGTCGAAATTCAACTTTTTAAAGCAAATTTTCGAAGTTTTTGATTTTTTTTATTTGGATTTTCAAAATTCCGCGTTTTGAGTATAGACATGTTTTATATGCAAGTGGTCGGAGAACTTGTCAGTGAGGTGTTTGATTAACTTACTTGGTTGCAGTTGGATTAAGAGATGACACTTGCCTATTTTCTGAGACACTCGTCTGACACATTACGTCGAGTAGGAGGTAGTATGAAACAGTCCACATGAAATGAAGAAACGCGAATTGAAATCAAAAAGCATTTTAAAACTAGTTTTTATGGCTTAGTCAAATGAGTATATAATTAATTTTCCTCTAATCTAAACTGCATATTGCGAAAACGAATTTTCAGGTTACAAAAACTATTTGATATATACTGATCTCCAAATATATATTATTCTGATCTCCAAAATTTTCGTAGCGTATTTTGAGGATATTGATAAGACTATCAGTGCGATTTCTCCAATTTATGCGGGTTTTTATGAACACTCAAACCTTATCCAGTTTGTGGGTTTCTAGGTTGGGCGTTTTTTGAATTTTTAAACTATCGCGACTTTTTTATTTTATCCTCCGCATAAAAAGTGTTTGAGTTTACTTGAGTATTATAACTCTTCATGCCCCGTAAGATAAATTTGATATTTAATGGTTGAACTGACAAGTGATTTGAATGCGTTTTAGATAATCCTTGAAATATCTAAAAACTTTAATGCAAAAATATTGTTAATTTCCTCCTTAAAATTTAATCAAATTTGGAAAAAAATGTGTAACAGAAAAAACATGAAATATTCAAGAATCCGTCCCATCAAAGAAACATCAACAATTTCTCGAATTTTCTCATACATCTGTTATATTCGCAGTTGATAAATATAACTTATGTGAAAGATTTTGCATTTCTAGCAATTTATTAGGTGCGAGATAATTGTACTGGTCTTTCCCACATCAAAAATGCCAAAAAGAGACAAAATAATGAAACCTTAAAACTCATATGTTGCTTTGAATTTACAAGGAATCCTGGATAAGATTTGTCGTATTCGCCGTAAAATATCCGCTCAATGTTACCATGTCGCATCAACATTATTTTTAAAAACCGTGTAAAACACAGGAGAAGCGCCAAAGCACACTATTTGGAATCTAAAAATAGCCCCTCTTTCCTAATCTGAAAAGATATTATAAAGCTATTCAGTCTATCGTCATATAGGCAGCAGTATTAGTGAGTAAAACTGAATAAAAACAAAGCGCATGACACCAGGAAAACAAACAGCACGTAGGCTTGGGCAAAGTTCAGTGTGTGCGTTCTGGAAACGTCTTCTGCATCTATAATCGTTTTGCCCTTGACGGATGCGTGGAATATTATGCTAACAATAAACATCAGTCGAAAACAACGTCGTTGGTTCATGCAGGAAACTTCCCCATCAAACTCAGAATACCCAGGTTCAAAGCGGCAATATCGACAAATAATAATCTGCATGTCATTCACAATAACAATCAGCCGACAGGTATGCAATCATTTGGCAATGCTATAAAAGCTTTTGCTGCATGAAGCTTTTTGCTCCAAAGCAAAAAGCGCCCTAATGTATGCTTTATTTTTCTCGTATTCTATTTTTAGACGTGCACGCTAAAATCGTTGATATTATACAATAAGTAATACAAGCTATGTTGGGGTCATTTAAGCTATCTCAAGTTGTTATGATCGTGTTATTTTGCTATCAACGTTTGTTATAAATTTGATATCAGTAGAGAATTTTTTGTTAGAATTTTTGTTATTTTAACACCTAACGGATTCTACTTTATAACAAAATTTGATAGGAAATTTTTCGTAATAAAATATCAGCATGAGTTATAATTGTGTTATTTCCTTCTGGTCGGGATGGTAGTGTATTAGTACTAGGTTCTAAAAAACTAAATATGTTTGTGGATTAATGGTTGGATTTAGCTGAATAGTATGTTCGGAAGAATTGCAGTGCATAATACGAGCTATGTTTTGGTTAGAAAATTTTAGTTCCACCTGTGACCGCATAAAGGGCGCCAACACTAACTTTTCAACGGAGAGAGATAGAATATTGAGATGTTTGGAAGTATTTCTGCGAAATTCCTGTTCTACAACTTTGTAGAAGATACTAAATTTCTATCTCGAGGGGTGGGCCGATAAGGGTCACGTTCTTACAATCGTTGAGGAAGGAAAGGAATGTTAGTTCAACATCTACTAGTGAAAGTGCAGGGAGCCCATACTACTTTCATAGATGTTTGAGGAATAGGAGTTTGTGTTAGTAGGCCAGGTTAATTATGAGGAGCTCGTTCAACAACATTTCGTAGGAAATACAGTGCGAAATAAATGTAGGTTACCTAGTGTATTGATTTGATATATGTACATAGGTTAGAACATGCTCATAGAAAACTTACCAATGTTTCAGTTTTCTATTTTCTTTACCCCTACTTACGGAAGTTATTCAGTAAACTTTCCTAACCAACGAGGAATAATACACATGAACGAGAAAAAATACTTTTAAGTTGCGATTGACAGCCCATGTGAACATGGGCTAGAATGAACTAATCTTGTTGAGATCTGCGTTCAACATGTTGACAACAATAAGAAATAGATGTTGAAATAAAAATTGGGTGACCGGTCATTTCTAAATAAAACCCATACCGATGATGATTTTGACTGTTTTGTGGTATCGCCATCTTGCTTTCCAAAATGGCGTCAATCAATATCCGTATCTGCCAACCATCCACTCGCAAATGACTTCCATATTGGTGATAGTCTTCACTGTTTTGTGGAAACCGGAAGCTGCCATCTTGGTTTTCAAAATGGCGTCAATCATCAATTTCCGTCTTCTACTGATCACCCCATTTCAAATGCCACCCATACTGACAATGGTTTGCATTGTTTCCTCGGCACAGGAAGCCACCATCTTGGTTTTCAAAATGGCGTAAACAACCAATTTTCGACTTTTGCTGACCACCCGCTTTACAATGACACCATTATTGACAGTGTTTTTCACTGCTTCGTGGTAACCGGAAGCCGCTATCGTTGCATTGAAAATGGCGAAAAAATGTCTGTCTTCTATTGACCCTTTCGAATGACACCCATATTGCCAATACTTTTAACTGTTTTGTAGTAACCGGAAACCGCCATCTTGCTTTTGAAAATGACGTCAATCATAAATTTCGGACTTTTGCTGAACATCCTCTTTCAAATAACACCCATATTGATGGTGGTTTTCACTGTTTTGTGGTAACCGGAAGCAGCCATCTTTGTTTTCAAACTGGCGACGAATGTCCATCTGTCCGGAACCGGTGCCTAAATGGCCACAGCTTGAGGGAGCTGTTGAACCGTATGATTGGAATAACTTCGCATTTCGTATAAAGCTATGAACCCAAATCGCTGGAATGATAGAAAAATATATACATTTTCTTAGGTTCTCCCGGAACAGTTTTCCGGTGGTCAAGATTGGTCCAATTCATGTCTATTGCGAAGGATCAATGAGAAATAGTCATCTACATACACATTTCAAAACACAATTACTTAAATCACAGATAACAGACGTTTAAGCTCGATTTGAATCGTGTGTAAATACCCGCTACTGAAATTCCGAATAAATTAGACGTCTGAAACACGTTTGGCAAACGTTTGCAGATGGCGCAGTGATCGATACAATGCAGTTAGAGTGCAGCTGCAAACACGTGTAGCAAACAGTTGCGCAGATGGCAATAGTGAAACACAGATTTCCAACGTTTATCAATTTGAAAGTTTACACAGGTTTTTGAAGAAATTTTGTTCTAGCCTAAACGTCTGTTATCTGTGCTTAAATTTATGGGATGTTTCTGCAAAACTCGTCCGTCACCCCACTGGGATGCCGGATATACCCCCACGGGAATTCGGATTAATTCCGGAACCGGACTACGGATTTGAACGGTACTCGGTACAAACTGGACTAAATTCCAGATCTTTTAAAGCCGGTTCCATTCAATACGGTCAAAAATTGACGAAATGAGAACAAAATTAAAACAAAATTTTCAGAAATTTTTAAAATTGGTATTGTAAATGTTAATGTCAAAAACGAATTCAGCGTACCAAAATTACATAAAAAATTTTTTTTTGACCCGATACGACAAAGTTTTGACTTTAATCCACCTTTCATTCTAAGCCGAGCCGTCATGATATTGTGCTTTTCACTATACCCGATCAGAAACACATAACAGAAATATTTCAAAACTTTATCTCGAATTGTTACTTGTTATAAATTTCTGTTATTTTAACTACTAACGAGACCAAATTTATAGCACAATATGTTACAGAAATTGTGTTCTGTTATAATCTTGTTACTTCATTCTGATCGGGTAGGTTTCCATGTTTATCGAAGTATGAAAGCACCGGGCCAGTACCAAGTAGAAATATTTCGTTCGTCGTACTACGGGCTGCTCAACAACCACTGACATGGGAGTGGCGTTTTCATTACTGTAACCAAGATAATATAAGACGTATAACTGCACTGTAAAGCTTCAGATAAATTTAACGGCATATTTCAATCAATTTGACGCCATCACGAGTACATTGGACATGAACACTTTATTTTCACATTTTAAAAGATCATTTTTAATATTAATATTTTTTGCAATGTCACTTACACTTAATGACTTTTACAGCCAACATATAAATTCGAAAGTGTTGCTGTTGTCTTCGTTCCGTCGTCCAACAGATGAATGACCTGGCCCGAGTAAGATTATTCGTTAAATATACGACACTGCACTATGGTCCCAAAGCTGTATTTAGGAAGACAAAACTGTTTGCGCCTAAACCGTTGGTTTCAGATATGTAGTATCTCCGGCAAACTTTCTTAGAACTTTCTTGCCAATTTTTTTATATTAGTTGAATTAGGGTGGTCTTTGTGGTTAGGGTGTTCAAAGTATCAACTTCTTAGATATGTAAAATTCAGCTACATAATGTTCTACAAAGTTATAAATCAATTAAATTGAAGCAACTTTTCTGAAGAAACTATGTGGCTATCTCTAATGGTTCATGTGCTATGATTTTTGCAATATTTAAGGTAGGGTGGCTCTTTAAAAATTGGTTTTCTATTAATATCTTTTTATGTGTTAATTTCTCGCCAATACTTTGTTCTAGAGATTTTTAGAACTTTTGTAAATACATATTTTTGTCGAAGCAATGAAGTTCCTATCTCTTTTGTTTGCATAGTTACAGGCGATTTTCAAAACAAAAATGGTTTTTTTTCAAAGCTATATATCTTCTAACATTGCAAATGGATTTTCCATATTTTAATTTCATTTAAAAGATCGAAACTTTTCTAGTTTTTGGTGAAAAAATTGCGGGAGCGTTATTTCTGTAAAAAAAATATTAATTTTTGAAAATGGTGAATTTTTCAACAAAAATCGTTCATAACTTTTCAAATAGATGAGATAATAACTTTGTTACTTCAGCAAAAATATTCGCCATAAAAAGTTCTAAAAGTGCTGCAAACAAAGTATTTACGATAAATCAATGTCTGAAGTGACAAATGAGAAATAGTGATTTTAAGGGGTCACGTTTTCATCGCTCAATAAAATCAACTGAGAAATAGTCATTGTGTGTGATAATGCCGGCAATTCTATTGGATTTGTAAACGTTTTTGAAAGAACACTCTACGGTACATCTAAATGGTACAGTGGATTTACAGTAGTGTTATCTGCAAACTATCTTTAATTCTAAATCGGCCAACAAAAATTATCTATGCTCACGTAAATCCTTTTTGGTTTGGACTAGTGCTCAAAACGAGTGCCAAAAAGAAAATGCTTTTGTTAACGTCTTGTTATCTTAAAATAAAATCTTGAAACGAGTTTGTTATTCATAGCAGCGGAAATTATTGTATGCTTTGTCAACATTTATGCAATGTTTGAAACTGGTAACTGGTAAAATAACTCATAAAGCATAATTCCCTAGCATCTCTATAATGCGTGATGACGGTTGCTTTATTGGCCATGTAATAGATTTATTTAGAGTTTACTATAGTACACTACTAACTCTATTGTGAATTCACACTAACATGTAGTTGTACGGTAGAATGTTGTGTTTTCAAAAAGTGTCACATATTCAATAGATTTTCTGTGACTTTTGGTATTATCACACCCAATGATTATTTCTCAGTTGATTTTACCATAAGAAATTAAGTGATGAAAACGTGACCCCTTAAAATCACTATTTCTCATTTGTCACTTCAGACATTGATTTATCGTAAATACTTTGTTTGCAGCTCTTTTACAACTTTTTTATGGTGAATATTTTTGCTGAAGTAACAAAGTTATTATCTCATCTATTGGAAAAGTTATGAACGATTTTTGTTGAAAATTACACCATTTTCAAAAATTAATAATTTTTTTTACAGAAATAACGCTCCGCAGTTTTTTCACAAAAACTAGAAAAGTTTCGATCTTTCAAATGAAATTAAAATATTGAAAATCCATTTGCAATGCACAGTGGTCCAGATCGCTAATTTAGGAGGAATTTTTACTTTCTGACAAACCTGTATAATTTAGCCGTATCATGTCTTAGGATGAATTTGTGTACTTTAGAAGATGCTTCTTTTCATTGGAATAGTTATTAGGGTGGTTCTAATTTATCTAAAATACGAAAATAAACTTTTTACTGATGAAAGATAGAGCTCCACAGTCTTCCACAAAGTTGTAAAGCAACTTATTTTGAATAAATTTGTTGAACATATTAAAGCTTTATCTCTTTTAGTTTTTGTTATACAAGAAATTTAAAAAAAAAGATTAGGGTGTTCCTGAAAAAAACGTTTTTTTAGTATAACTTTCGTATCTTTTACTTTTTGTTAACACAACCTTTGAACAGCTTATTGAAAACTTCAAGCCGAGTATTTTTCTCCAAGACACCGAAGGTCTAACTTTTTTCTTTAAAAAGTTATGGACACTTTTCGTTAAAAAAATAGCCTATTTCAAGGCTCAATATCGCTGATGCGGGCACCTAAAATTGAATTCTGTTTCCACCACATGAAAGACCATACTTATTAGTATATTTGAGCAAAAATTGGCGAATACGATATTTTTTTAAAATTTGCAATTTAGATTTAAAGTTTGTAGTTTTGCAGGTTCAACGCATTAAAGCATTTACACACATATCGTTGTATTATGAAAAAAGCCACTTTCAAATATCATTCTCTCATCGCAGCAAGCTTTGCATAAGTGAAACGACTGTCAAAAAAGGTTTCTGATTTTATTCGTTTGAAATAAAACTAGTAAATATGGATATTAGTCGAAGAGAGTTGGCGAATTTGCTTATTGCTGGTAAAAAGACAGATGAACTGCTTAAGTTCATTACAAGTAGTAATCCAAATGTAAAATTGAGACTTGTTAGTGCTCGGAAGAAAATAAAAATCTTCATGTTGGAATTTAGAAGGTTGTGGATTCGGAGTAAGCGCACGCAAATTCGGTTTGAGCTGGAAAATTTTGTGTGGCTTGAAGGAAAGCTAAGATTCGAAGTCGAAGGTAAAGGTAAAGGCCGAAAGAGGAAACCATTTTCCGAAATATGTCGCAGAGCCAAAATAAAAAGATTAGGAAAGTTGCGCGATAAGTATTCCACGGAAGAACTTGGTTTAGCGTCAGCCGTCAACGCTAATTCTACTGGTTTCCGTTTAGTTGGCAGACAAATCGAACGATTGTCGAAAAGTCCCGTCAGATCTACCGTAGAGAATTTAGGATCTATGGCTGTCCCGATTGCAGAAGCGTTTACTGCGGAGGAGGCACTTAGATTTATTTGTGAAAATGATTTTTCTAAGGCGCAGTACCAAAACATACGCAGCTCAGTTATGCAGAAGGGTTTGGACATTTATCCCGCGTATAATAAAATAGTAGAAGAAAAGAAACTATGCTATCCGATCGGTATGTACTATTCTCAAAGATTCGTCCCTGAATCAACAATTTTTTTCAGGAATTTCTGTTCAGCCTTCTTGTGCGTATGTTCCCCTTCAAGCTCTTGTTAACCATACCGTGGAACGACTCATCTCGTTTCTGAATATTGGAGTTCTACCACTGCATCCTGAGGATAATACGTTTGTTATCTTTAAGTGGGGCTGCGATGGAAGCAGCAACCATTCCCGGTAGGCAACATTATTTTTCTTCTAAACTTTGACTGACAGTCTCTTTTCCACTTGAACATAAATACAAGCAAATGTGCGTTGACGAAGATGAAAATGGAGAACTATTCGAGTATAACGATTCGCATATATTTGCTCTATCTATAGTACCTTTACGTGTAGTTAGTCGCCGGAAAGATGAGTCAAGAGATTGCATTCTTTGGAATAATGATTTTCCATCTTCAGTATCCCTGTGCCGACCAGTAAAATTAATTTTCAAGAAGGAAAATCCTGAACTAACAAAGGATGAAGTTGCCGCGATGAACAAGCAAATCGATGAATTAGTCCCGACTATAGTAAATGTTAATATGCGCAAGATTCCGATTAGTTCAAGCTTCATATTTTCCATGGTTGATACGAAGGTAGTGAATGACGTAACAGGCACACCGTCTCAAGCGTGTTATATATGCAAACGCTCCGGAAAGCGATTGAATGATCCTTTACTGGAAGCCAGCGATCCACCGGATAGTTTATATGTTTTTTCACCTTTACATGCATTAATACGAGCAATGGAGTTACTATTGAATATTGCTTACCGTTTAGCTCTAGCAAAACCGCGTTGGCGCGTAGGCAAAAATACCAGCGAGCTTAAGGAACGACAAATAAAAATTCGACAAGCGTTACGTGACCGTTTAGGTCTTCGTATTAGCGAACCTTTGCCAGGTGGCGGAAATTCTAACGATGGTAACACAGCTCGAAAATTTTTCAGAAACCGAGATGTCGTTGCAGAAGAAACCGGGTTGGACGAAATGTTGCTAGAACGTATGTATGTGCTATTAACAATCATCAACAGCAAATTGGGAATTAACGCGGATGCTTACCGGAGTTACGCCGAAGATACACGATTGCTTTATGTACGCCTGTATGGTTGGTACGCTCTCTCACCAACCGTGCATAAACTACTGGTCCATGGAGGAAGCATTATTCAACATAACATGCTGCCAGTAGGTATGTGCAGTGAAGAAGTTCAAGAAACCAGGAATAAAAGTATTCGCTGATTCCGAGAATTCCACGCACGCAAATTCGATCGACTCGTCAATCTTGATGACGTTTTCAAGAGACTTCTTGTTTCATCAGATCCTATAATTTCTCTTAAATGTAAACGTCGAATTCAACGAGCACCGCTGGATATACCTGAAAATGCAATGCATCTACTTTTGAATTAATTGGCATTGAATAAATTCTCCTTATATAAATCATAAATTATTGTCATAGCCAAATTATTTTTAATGAACACATTCTGTATTGTTGATATGTAAGCAAAACAGAAAAGGCTTTAGGCAATTTCTTTTATGTCGCTATGCGATAAAATTTAAAACTTTGGTTAGTAAATTTAAAATTACATGCTTAAAAAAAATAATATTTTCCAATTTTTGCTCAAATATACTTAAAAGTATGTTCTTTTCTATGGTTCAATCCGAACTTACTTTTATTTGCCCCAATCAGAGATAATGACATTTGAAAAAGGGCTATTTATGAGCGAAAAGTTTCCATAACTTTTGAAAGTATAAAGTTAGACTTTCAGAGTTATGAAAAAACGTGGATTGAAGTTTTCTAAAAGCTGTTCAAAGGTTGTTTTAACAAAATATAAAATTTCTTTCGAACATTAACAAGTCTCAATTTTACATTTGGATTACTACTTGTAATGAACTTAAGCAGTTCATCTGTCTTTTTACCAGCAATAAGCAAATTCGCCAACTCTCTTCGACTAATATCCATATTTACTAGTTTTATTTAAAACGAATAAAATCAGAAACCTTTTTTGACAGTCGTTTCACTTATGCAAAGCTTGCTGCGATGAGAGAATGATATTTGAAAGTGGCTTTTTTCATAATACAACGATATGTGTGTAAATGCTTTAATGCGTTGAACCTGCAAAACTACAAACTTTAAATCTAAATTGCAAATTTTAAAAAAATATCGTATTCGCCAATTTTTGCTCAAATATACTAATAAGTATGGTCTTTCATGTGGTGGAAACAGAATTCAATTTTAGGTGCCCGCATCAGCGATATTGAGCCTTGAAATAGGCTATTTTTTTAACGAAAAGTGTCCATAACTTTTTAAAGAAAAAAGTTAGACCTTCGGTGTCTTGGAGAAAAATACTCGGCTTGAAGTTTTCAATAAGCTGTTCAAAGGTAGTGTTAACAAAAAGTAAAAGATACGAAAGTTATACTAAAAAAACGTTTTTTTCAGGAACACCCTAATCTTTTTTTTTAAATTTCTTGTATAACAAAAACTAAAAGAGATAAAGCTTTAATATGTTCAACAAATTTATTCAAAATAAGTTGCTTTACAACTTTGTGGAAGACTGTGGAGCTCTATCTTTCATCAGTAAAAAGTTTATTTTCGTATTTTAGATAAATTAGAACCACCCTAATAACTATTCCAATAAAAAGAAGCATCTGCTAAAGTACACAAATTCATCCTAAGACATGATACGGCTAAATTATACAGGTTTGTCAGAAAGTAAAAATTCCTCCTAAATTAGAGATCTGGACCACTGTGCAATGTTGGAAGATATAAGCTTTGAAAAAACCCATTTTTGGTTTTGAAAATCGCCTGTAACTATGCAAACAAAAGAGATAGAAACTTCATTGCTTCGGCAAAAATGTGTATTTACAAAAGTTCTAAAAATCTCTAGAACAAAGTATTGGCGAGAAATTAACACATAAAAAGATATTAATAGAAAACCAATTTTTCAAGAGCCACCCTACCTTAAATATTGCAAAAATCATAGCACATGAACCATTAGAGATAGCCACATAGTTTTTTCAGAAAAGTTGCTTCAATTTAATTGATTTATAACTTTGTAGAACATAATGTAGCTGAATTTTACATATCTAAGAAGTTGATACTTTGAACACCCTAACCACAAGGACCACCCTAATTCAACTAATATAAAAAAAATTGGCAAGAAAGTTCTAAGAAAGTTTGCCGAAGATACTATATATCTAAAACCAACGGTTTAGGCGCAAACAGTTTTGTCTTCCAAAATACAGCTTTGGGACCATAGTGCACTGATGTCATTCATAGATCGCGCTGGGTGTCTAAATCTGTCACCCCAGGCTTAGGATGCGAATCGAAGTTCATGATATTTTGAATACGCTTTGCGTTATTCATATTTTCAATATCGTAACATCAAAAATGTTTAGATATACTATTCAAATTGTTTCTTAGAAGAATTTCTGGGCGAAAAGTGTTAAAATTTTAAAAAAAATTATCATTACATTTCATTTTAAATGAGTTTGCACTCCAATGTCGAAAGTCGTAGTACTACGTCAAATTAAATTATCTAGCCCATAGCAGACGAACATTCTATTCCAATAATCAATCGAAGCTCTCAGCCGATTCTTAATCGAAACACCAATGATCTGAACATCTAGCACACGTTCGACAACCTTAGTTGACCCTCTTTAGCATCAGTTTTGTCTTACCGAACGGTACCGTGGGTGGCATCGTGAAATCTTTCGAGTAGGAATTGACAGCAGCTAGAAGCAAAATGTTGTTCTGATGTCATTCCAAATGTGTATGATCCAGACTTATCTTGCATCTGCCTAACAGCATAACACAAACTAGTCTGTCTGATGTCCATTCACTCACAAGCACCCGCTTCTGAAAACCGTTATCTCGCCTGCAAAACGGAAAGGTCATTAGTCCCTAGGTGGGTGTTGCTTTTCTTCTGGCGGCGGTGAACCACTCTCGATGAAAAGGTTAAATTTATTAAAAGACAGCTATTATATTCGATAAAGTGCAACGAAAGTGTTTTCCTTCTCCGAAGTGCTTGGCATCAGACGTGGATGGAATTGAAAACGACAACAACGGTGTAGATATGGTCGGAGAAATAACATTTTATGATAATGTCTCTATCATCGCAGTCGTTCAGCGGTGTGGTTATTGATTCGGGTTACCAGACGGCGTCGGGCGAATGGACAAAGGGCGGAGAAAAGTTGGTTTAGTAATTGTTTATTATATGGTTTTTGTATTCGTAGTATTTATTGAATTACAATTCCCACACAAGATAACATCCAGGCAACTGGGTGAGGTTTATTAGAACTTCCTCACTGAACATTTCAATTAGCAGTGATTATGCAGAATTACTAGTGGTAATTAGGCAAAAATTTCAATGCCGAGCTGAGTCACCCCCGTTCCCACACACCAACTGGACCCGTAAGCCCCAAACCACAAATTGACCATTAATTACAGTGTATTATGATTGCTCAATTTTCGCCCAGAGTTGACACAGTGACAGTGACAAATTAATTCCGCTCCGATACGTCTCTGTCTCTGTCTGTATATCTCCGCTGTTATGCAGCCCCCACGCTGTTTCCGCCGGGGAAATACAAAACCAACAATCAAACAAACCCGAGGACAAAGTTCAATGTTAGTGCAGTGTTCAATCATTGTTGATTATACGGTTGGACTTGACTGCGGAGTTTAGGTGGTGCAATACATACGACACTGCAGTTTCCGGGGATCCGTGGGATCCGGAACCGGAAGGGGCATGTGAATATTTGCGGTCACAGTTCACGCTTGCTTGTATTTATTCAACAGGTTGCAATGATTGATTGTTTCGGCAAACACAGTAGCTATTCCGGGTGAGGCTGGTAGACTTTGGTGTGAAGGATTGAAGCTACATTACTTTAATAGGAGGAGTTGTGGTACATTTGAAAACGTTGGAATCTGCCTCTATGACAACTTTAAACTCAGTACATATTTCGATTTAATATCCCGTTGCAAAAATCATAATCAAAGTATTGGCATCTATGTCAAAAATTTTAAAAAAATGTCTGTTAGAAATCTCACAGGCATCACCATCAGTCCGCTATCTTCGTCGTTGAACAGAAACGATTCAATCGTCTCAACACGTCTCAAATTCCGGTAGAAATTCCAGCAGAAAACATTTGAATTCGAATGCCAGAAATAATCCTCACTGTCAGTGTCAGATGTGCTGATAAAACTGTCTAAACTGACGATCTACACCTCCGTCAATTTCGGAGACAGAGCCGGAATGAATGTGGCCTGGTCTGCTGGGAGCGAGTCTAGCTAGGCTATAAAGCTTCCCTGCTGCTGCTGTACCCATGTTGGCGCCACCCGGACGTGTCGGTCGACTATTTTCGGGTGAGGAATTATGGATTATTGCAACATCACACAAACTGTCAGCCTGTCGGTCATAGAGAGTGTGTGGAGGTATTTAACACTCGACAATGTCTGTTGGCTTCTTTGTTTCTGGCTGTGATCGATGGAAACGAATCCGGCCATGTTGGTGTTTCACACTAGGGGTAGTGAGAATGTCGATCAAAATAATTTTCTTTTTTTAAGAGACTCGTTTAATTTGAACCAGTTTTTGGACAATGTTGCTACTTGGTTGTATGTAAGTGCCATTTTTGATACACCCACCTCACAGTAAACCTATTCAATGCAAGCAAGTATCAAAGTGTCAAAGTTTTTTTTTTAATTTAAACTGGAATATTAAAAAAAAAAACTGAATTCTCGAAAATGAAGACAAACTTCGTTCCTCCATGGAAAATATATAGTTATTCAAAAAATTGTAATATTTGTCTTTAATTTAATTTAAAAAAATCTGTTGACTCTTTTGTACACTCTAAACTAATTCGATTTTCAATGTTTATTTAAATATGATAGGGTTCAGAAGTCAACTGCTGATTAAAAACAGTTTAGTGTATCGTGATCTACTATGAACTGATAGGTATTGGTAGCAAATTCACAACTAAGAAGATTTTCTTTACAATGAAGCTAAAGTTATGCGAATGTACTTTTTCCGCCAAATCTCATCGTTTATTATTTTTAGCAGTGAGACGCTTAACGCTCAAACACCGTTATGTACCTAACTAGACTAGAGCTAGACGCAAGATCGAAATTTAACAACAAATCGAAAAGGTAATACCACAAACTCGTTGCAGCAGCGCCCACTACTGCTTGGGGATCAATCCGACGTAGTTGGTTGTGTCTATAGATTCAGCCGTAGCTGATTGAGCGGTATTTGCTGGTTGGGCCGTAGTCCGTGAATTGGTTGGAGATGTTGATTGGTTAAAGGGAATCAGGGGTGAAATATGATCTCATCCAATAGAAAGACCGTAAGATGAAAATAATTTTTTTTAAAGTTATAACATTTCCTTAGGTGGAATATTTTCGTTAGTTCGAATTTCAGTCATTTCAATACATTCCTAAAAGCGGAACTGTTGGAAAAATATATCAATTTGTAAGTAGGGGTTTGCCCACTACTCGGGTTCTTTGTTTGCCCGGCGAACCCTTCTTTTCAGGGCGGCCTAGGTGCCTCTACAGAATTTCGGATTTTCGTAACAACAAAAAAAGTAAACAAACAAATGAATTAAATTTACCGTGTTTATTTCTCTCCTACTCTCCACTGCTGCTGATGCGGAATCCCAATGCTGCTGGTGAAGGGAAGGCGGGCGGTTTCCTTCCGGCAGGCCGGGACAACAACGGCCGCGTACTTGTCCGGGTTCCGTTGGCTGCTCCGGCAGCGGTCCTTTACGGTTAGCTAGGGAGGTGAGCTTGGCTCCTTTGTTGGAACCTCCCTAGCGACGTTGGCGAACTATCGCCGGCAGATGCGTAACGAATCTTTCCAGGAATACTTCCTGGAAATGGAAAAAATATTTCGTGCTATGACGGTTCCAATGGCACCGAGCGAAAAACTCGACGTGCTCAAGCGGAACCTGAAAGCCGATTATAAACAAATGCTGATTCTCAGGCCAGTGAACACGCTTTCAGAATTGATGAGTCTTGGTAAATCGATCGACGCCTCCAAGACGCCGATTTATCAGAAAGTTTTCGGTTCTTCTCGGGAAGTTGCTGCTTATTCTGATAATCCACCACAAAACAAACAAAAACAAAATAATCAAAACCAAAAGGGAGGTGGACAGAATAACGGCAACGCAAAATCCAAAACGTTTTGGAACAAGAATGCCAAACCGGCAGGTCTTGATTCAAGCAAGCCTCCTGACAACCAGAAAAAGAAACAGCAAGGGAATCAGGACGGCAAGAATCTCGAAGGAAACAATCAAAAACCGATCGAACCACCGCAGAAACCTATAATGTGTCTGGAGTATTTGGTGGAAAAGCATCGTCCTCCCGTGCTCGGCGTCTGCTACAATTGTGGAGACAAAGGACATGAATTTGAGGAATGCCGGAAACCAAATCGGGTCTTCTGCATCGTGTGTGGTTTTAAAGGATTTGATGTTTCTCGTTGCCCTTACTGCCTAAAAAACGGGATCAGAACCAACTGAAGTCGCAGTTGGCAGTAAAGCAGCGCTCCAAAGAACAACTAACAATCCATCCCCAGATTTACGACAGTTTTCGACCGGCTCGTGATGAGGACTTTGATAATTCGTTGTTTGTCGAAAACATCGTCCTTGACGACCCGTTCGATAACCGTCCATTTGCAATAGTCGTTGTGTACGGCAAATCCTTCAAAGCCTTGCTCGACAGTGGTAGTAACGCCACAATTATAACTAAAAAGCTATACCGAAAGTTTTCGAAAAGTCCCTTGAAAAGGTTGGAACGACCATTCGAACTACGTTCTGCAAATGGTCAATCCTTACCAATCATTGGACAAGCGTATCTCCCGTATACTTTTCAAAATTTGACAAAGGTCCTATGCACTCTTGTAGTAGAGCATCTGACCGTCAACTCCATTCTAGGTATGGACTTTTGGCGCGCCTTTGGGATTTCTCCTGAGATACAAAACTGTGCTCTGTTGAACTCAGGTCAGGAATCAGAAGACGATGAAGAAGATGAAGTACCGCGTGAGTCGATACTCACTTCGGAACAGTTAGCGCGCGTAGAAGAAGTAAAGAAGTGTTTCCAGGCAGTAGAGCCCGGAAAGCTAAGCCCAACCTCATTCACAGAGCACAGGATTGTCATCAAAGATGAATTCCAAGGTGCGGCACCCGTTTGCCGATATCCTTATCACATGAGCCCAAAGAAACTGTCAAAGGTCTGGGAAGAGGTTGACCGATGGCGGTCTATTGGTATTATCGAGGAGTCTGATTCAGATTGGTCGCTTAATCTGGTGGCGGTCACGAAACCAGACAACTCAATTCGCCTTTGTCTAGACGCTAGGCCTCTCAATGAGCGTACTGTACGGGATGCATACCCTCTGCCCCACCCTGGGCGAATATTGGGCGGCTTACCCAAGGCGAAGTACCTGTCTACCATAGACTTGAAGGAGGCCTTTCTCCAGGTACCCCTGGCTAAGGATAGTCGCAAATATACCGCTTTCAGTGTTCCCGGCAGGGGTATGTTCCAATTTACCCGTCTACCATTTGGTCTCGTCAACAGCCCCGCTACTCTGGCGCGACTGATGGACCAGGTTCTAGGACGAGGTAAATGGGAACCTTACGTTTTCGTCTACCTAGATGACATCATCGTGGTAAGCGAAACGTTCGAGCATCACATACAGTTGCTCAAAGCAGTGGCCGATTGTCTAGCAAGAGCCAATCTAACCATCAATTTGGAAAAATCCCGTTTTGGAGTCCCCGAACTAAAGTTTCTTGGTTATTTGTTGAATCGGGACGGACTCAAGGTCAATCCTGACAAAATTCAGCCGATTCTCGACTACGAGAGACCGGTTACCGTGACGAAACTTCGTCGTTTCCTCGGGATGTGCGGTTATTACCGCCGTTTCATTGATCGGTTCAGTGAGGTCACTGCTCCCTTGACCGATCTGCTCAAAACGAAAACCAAGAGCTTAGTTTGGAGCTCCGAGGCAGAACTCGCGTTCCTTAAAATTAAGGAACTTCTAGTTACTCCTCCAGTTTTAGTCCCACCAGACTTTTCCAAAGAATTCATTCTTCAGACGGACGCTAGTGACGTAGCAGTCGCTGCTGTTCTGGTGCAGGAGTATCCCGAGGGTGAGAAAGTAGTTGCTTACTTTTCGCACAAACTGACCACTCCCCAAAGGAACTATCATGCAACTGAAAAGGAAGGTCTGGCGGTGATAATGGCGGTTGAACACTTTCGAGGTTACTTGGTTACTTTTCGACTGGTCACTGATTCGTCATAGTCCTCATCACGAGCCGGTCGAAAACTGTCGTAAATCTGGGGATGGATTGTTAGTTGTTCTTTGGAGCGCTGCTTTACTGCCAACTGCGACTTCAGTTGGTTCTGATCCCGTTTTTTAGGCAGTAAGGGCAACGAGAAACATCAAATCCTTTAAAACCACACACGATGCAGAAGACCCGATTTGGTTTCCGGCATTCCTCAAATTCATGTCCTTTGTCTCCACAATTGTAGCAGACGCCGAGCACGGGAGGACGATGCTTTTCCACCAAATACTCCAGACACATTATAGGTTTCTGCGGTGGTTCGATCGGTTTTTGATTGTTTCCTTCGAGATTCTTGCCGTCCTGATTCCCTTGCTGTTTCTTTTTCTGGTTGTCAGGAGGCTTGCTTGAATCAAGACCTGCCGGTTTGGCATTCTTGTTCCAAAACGTTTTGGATTTTGCGTTGCCGTTATTCTGTCCACCTCCCTTTTGGTTTTGATTATTTTGTTTTTGTTTGTTTTGTGGTGGATTATCAGAATAAGCAGCAACTTCCCGAGAAGAACCGAAAACTTTCTGATAAATCGGCGTCTTGGAGGCGTCGATCGATTTACCAAGACTCATCAATTCTGAAAGCGTGTTCACTGGCCTGAGAATCAGCATTTGTTTATAATCGGCTTTCAGGTTCCGCTTGAGCACGTCGAGTTTTTCGCTCGGTGCCATTGGAACCGTCATAGCACGAAATATTTTTTCCATTTCCAGGAAGTATTCCTGGAAAGATTCGTTACGCATCTGCCGGCGCTGGAGAGCCTTCATTTTGAGCGTAGCATCAAGTTCAGGATGTACGAAATTTACCTTGAGCTCGCAAACAAGATGGTTCCAGTTAAACAACCGGTTTTGCGCACGCATAGCCTGATACCAGGTCAAAGCATTGCCAGTGAACAGATGCATCGCAGAATTGAAAAGTTCTTCTTCGCACATTTGTTCACACGCAGCGTAATTTGCTACGGTGTCCAAAAACTCATTAAGTCCAGTTCCTTCATCAGTTCCAGCATACTTCCGAATCTTCCAATCAGCGACGCGTTGCAGGTTTCGCGAGTAATTCCTGGGGGCCACCATCGATCCGTTTCCCGCATGGGTGGATATCGAAAAGTTCGGATATGATGGTCCCGCCAGTTGTTCGGTCAATTCAGGAACGTAAGGCTGGTTCTGAGTTTGGTACGGGGCTGTGAATCCAGTATTCTGTTTCGGTTTCTCGATAGGAAGTGATGGACATAGATTTTGTTGACCCGAGAATCCTCGCTTCAACACAAATTGATCGGGACTGGGCGCCAGTGTTGGGCGAGGAATCTCTGGTGTATCAATTGAATCGGGTACGTCCATCAAACGCAAATCTTCCAGATCGGTCTGCAGATCCATCTCAGGAGCACTTTCCTTCTGATGTACTAGTGCCCGAAGTTCACTGACGGATTCACGAAGTGAGACAACTTCTTGAACCGTCTTTCTTAAAACTGACGAAATGGTTGTCAGTGAAGCAATCCCACCCATTAGCGTTTCAGTAGCTTTTGAAAAAGCATCAGACCCCTGAGACGCTAGGGCTCTATTATCGTCGGATTGCTGTCGCAATTGTCGAATCTCGTCCCTCATCTCGCACAAGACACGCAACAGATCGTCTCCTACGAGCTGTTTGGAAAGAGATCCATCGTTATCGGAAGGATTGGATCCCTGTGGAATTGCAGGTACGTCTGTACTCAGCAAATCTCCCAAAATCTCTCCATCCTCCCCTTCTTGGTTGTCGGAAGGAAGTGCTGCCTGTTCGTCACTGAAATGACTGGAATAAACTGCTAGAACTTCCTCCAGCAACCCCGAAATTTCTTGGTTGACCTCCCCTGCCGCATAATTTCGGATAACCTGAAGCCTAGACCCCAAATGAAGCAACCGTGTTCGGTAAATCTCCTTGTTTGGGCACCGGTACTGGAGATCTTCCTTGATTGTTAGTAATTTACCAAGGCAGATCTCCTTTTCTTCACCCACGTCACCCCGGAAATTGCGAACTAATTCCTTCCGAGACGACCGCTCATGCGACAAAATTCCCCGAAGACGCCGCTGCCGCTGGACACCCGAAAGATCCGAATCAGGAGAGATAAAAATGCTTCGAGATAGCAACTCAAAATCCAGCTCATCGAAATGTAAATGACCGACGCGCATGAACACACACGCTTGGTTGAATTTCTCCAACGCCATCATAACTCGCGCTATATTGGAAGAAATCACCAAGACACAAAGCATGTAAGTACTGGTACGGTAAAATTTCTGATTTTTCGCCCACTAACGATTCCCTTAAAATTTCAGGAAATCAAATTGTACCAAAAATGTATCAAATCGAATTGAGAATTCAAAGCAATTAGCCACCACGACCAAATGAATGACGATAACTTTCAAACAACTCGTCCGGCAGACCATACACAAAAAACTCAATCCACAAATTCGGACAAAAAGGAAAATACAAAAAATCAAATATACCAAAAAATGTGAATAAATAAATATGACGACCGCGGAACAATATTGCGGAAGAAACCTCACCACTGTTCTACGAAAATCCTCGATTTTAGTAAAAGCACCCCACACTCCGGAAGAAAAAAAATATTTTCCAAAATAGGAAAATATTTTTTTCAGTGTGTTTTGCGCTGTGCGCCAAATGTAAGTAGAGGTTTGCCCACTACTCGGGTTCTGGTTTGCCCGGCGAACCCTTCTTTTCAGGGCGGCCTAGGTGCCTCTACAGAATTTCGGATTTTCGTAACAACAAAAAAAGTAAACAAACAAATTAAATTTACCAATTTTTATTCCACCGATCCCCTTCACTGCATACTACGCTGCTTCGTTTGTAACTGCTGGCGGACTGGCGGGCGGGTTTCTCCGTACGGCCGGGACAACAACGGCCTGGTCTGTCTACTGGTATCCCAGCTGGCTGCTCCGGCAGCGGTCCTTGGCGTTTAGCTAGGGAGGTGAGCTTGGCTCCTTTGTTGGAAGCTCCCTAGCGACGTTGGCGACGAATCGCCGGATCGTCTACTCGCCGTAAACGATCCCGGAAGTTACCGCAGTAAACTTCCCAGGGGGAACCTTTGTCCGCCCTGCTTCGTTCTCCTTGGCTATTAGCTATAGAGGAGAGCTTGGCTCGTTCGACTTATCCTCTATACGCTATTGAAGTATCTCCGGTGGCGCCAACTAGCGGCCCACTGCGCAAATAGCTTGGGTCAATTTACATATGCGCTGTCATAACAAAAGTAAGCAAACGCATTTTGCAAACATTTTTGTACCTTTAGATTGTTTAGAAATGTCTCATAAAAAGAAAAGTGGGCATAATTGTTGTGTTGTGGGATGCAATTCTCGCGGTTATTCAGTCCCCAGGATCAGTTACTATAAATTTCCTTCCAAACCGTGGGAACAAACACGCCGGAATCAGTGGATAGTTGCAGTTCGTCGAATTGAGTAAGCCAAACATTTTTTTTCTCTTCTATTTTTTGTTGCTGAATGTTTAAAATTTGCAGTGTTAATGGAAAACCGTGGCAACCATCAAAAACATCCGAGATATGCAGTTTGCATTTTGAAGGTGGGTCAAAATCTGAAGATCCGCGCAAAAGTGCGTACAACCCGACAATTTTTCCTGATATTTACAAACGCAAGCAACCAAGCACGTCTGGTCGCAGTGAAAGGCTAGCGAGAAGAAGGGAAAAACTAGAACATTTTACAAAATCAATGTTCAATGCAGGTAAAACATCATGGGTTTTTCAACAATTATGCATTTCCTTTCCGTATTCCAGACATGTGAGATCCATTTTATTCCAGGTACTGATAAAAACAGTGAGTCGAACCTTGATGATTCCACAACAGAAAATTCACCACCAGCAGCACCATTAGCAATAGAAATGGGAACGCAGACTGATCCACAAGTCGACTTTGACAATGACTCGAGTGTCGGAATCTTATTTGCTTGGAACAGTGAATCTAGTTGTGACTCTTCTACCCAAACTTGCATTCCTGTGAAAAAGCCTCCAACACACACACGAATCATTGTTCCTAATATTCGGGACAAGAAGACTGTTGGAGTTGGTCCCGAAGAACCAACGAGACCAGGGTTCATGGGTTTTTCTGATATCAAGGATGACAGTGCTATAAAGCAATTCGGGGGCATAACATTAAAAGTTTTTGCAATTTTATTGGAATTCATTTGCCCGAAAAAAAGTGGTCAGCCAAAATTTTACAGAACGCTCAAAGCTGAGGACAGATTATTATTGTTCCTTATGAAAATGAAGATTGGTTTGACATTTGGCGCAATTGGACTTCTTTTTCACGTATCAGGGCGAACTGCCTCGCAAATTTTTTACTCAGTTTTGGAGACGCTTTTTGAAAATATTAATACCTGGGTTTTTTGGCCAAGTAGAGAAGCGATTAAACGTACTATGCCAAAGTCATTTCAAAATTACCCAAACTGTCGTGCCATAATTGATTGCACAGAAATGCGCACAGACACTCCTCCTGATAGTGATCAACGTGTATTGATGTATTCGTCATATAAATCTAGTTTTACTATAAAATTTTTAGTGGGAATCAGTCCATCGGGAATGATAACTTTTGTCTCAAAAGGGTATGGAGGAAGAGCAACAGATGGGTACATTGTAAATGATTCTGGTTTCCTTGAATTGATTGAGCCAGGAGATGAAAAATTGGCAGATAAAGGATTTCCCCAAATAAAATCAGAGCTGTTGAAAAGGCGAGTGCGTTTTGGTTATGCCACCGTTTGCTTTTGATCCACAATTTAGTAAGGAGGAAGTTATGGAAGGTTATGCAATTGCCAGTGTAAGGATTCATGTTGAAAGAGCGATTCAACGAATAAAAATTTTTAAAATTTTGTCACACGTGCCAATTGAGCTCTTACCAAAAATGGATAAAATTATGCATATTGCATGCTGCCTCGCTAACACAAAAGAACCATTAATTCGTGATGAAAAAGATTCAATGTCATAGAAAAGTTATTAAATGTTCATTTCAATGTTGTAACAAAACGTGTAAAATAAAAGTTCTCAGAATTTTATTTATAACTTGTTTAATTTTTTCCAAAAGTAATTATAAAATATAATTTCTCTTAATTTAAACAATTTTCTCTTTCTCTTTCCTCTCATCTCTTTGTTTATATGCTAACAGAAAGAAGTGGTAAAAATGTTTCATAATAAAAACTCTCTATTTTAGGCACAACTTCACAAAGAAAATCTTCATCTCTTTGTATTCTAAGCAACACAGAGTCTTTTGTAGAGAATACAAAAAAATTACAAACTTTCGCATGTGTTACATACAACGATAACTGAACCTGTGTGTAATACATATGACTTTTTTTTAATACTGGGTTGTTATTTTCATCGGCATATAAATATGAAATAAAAGATTTTCCATTATTGCGATTAAAAATAGGAGAATTTTCACAAGAGGATGGACATTTTATTTCAATAATCTCAAAACCTTTGTCATTTACAATAACACCATCAGGACTACATGCCAAGAAGGGCTGCTTGACATTGACAATCAGACCAACATCGTGAATGTCAACCTGAAGCTGTTTTGATAGCTCTTGTTTAGCAAAAGGTTCCATGTCCAATCCGTATCGCATAGATTTTGTCAAAAAGCTTTTAAACCGATTATTTTTAAACTGTTGGGCTAAAGCATCAAAACTTTCTCTTCGCGTCTTGATTTGATGACTTTTTTTACTTGCAGTAATACGTAAATACCGCTCTCTGAACCAAACAGAACTTTTGGACTGGCGAATTGAGTTAAAACAAATTAATTTCCACTTATCACCATCAACAGAAATTTTGTTTTCGAAAAAATCTTTACAAGACTGTGGACAAGATTTCGGATTAAACTTTAGAATCATGTGGTCAACTTGTTGAACTTGAAAGGCGCGATAAACGTTAAAATCATCTTTGAATTGTTGTTCCAGCAGGCTCGACAACAACTGTCGCAGTTCAAATTCTCTTCTGTTTTTCTCTCGTTCCCTTTCTTGGTTTGGAATCAAAAATTCAATTTCTGCTGCAACCATAGCAGAAATAGCACATTCCTCGTTAAGAATTGCATCAATATTTTTCAAGTGCTCGAATTTTGAAACATTCTTTTTAGATACAATGTGATTGTTGTTTTCCTTCTTCGCTAGAATTTCATCAATCGTCGCACCTTTGCTGTATCTTTTTAGTTGAGCCTCTGGTGGTTTGTTCCATATCATTGGCAAGTCAGTTTTGGAACAAGTATTTTCTTCATTTACATACACGCAAACTGCAGCAGCGTGTTTGCAGAAAATTTTTCCAGCTTTGCATGTGCATTCAGTATTTTTAATTGATCTGTCGTCATCTACCTGTAAAATAATAGAAATTTTAAAATTCTTGAAACAGTATTGTAATTATTGTTATACTTGACAACATAGGAATTCTCGCTACATATTTATTTTACATCAGAAACGTAATTCCTATACCCACCTCTATTTTCGGAAAATATAAATTTTCATTTCTTCGTGTACTGGCAGCTCCAGGTGTTTCGCGAAGAACAGTCCCATTAATAAAAGTCCCATGTTCGTCTCGTTCTTCAATCACACCACTCACATGAAAACTTTTTACAAGGCGATGTCCCTTATTAATAGATTTACGACGAAAAGAATCTAGTTTTACGGCTTGAAAGTGATTTTTTATAACCAAATTCATTTTACAAGAAAGTTTTTTTTCACAACCTTGTGATAAAATTTTGATTAACAACAAAAATAAAGAACAGTATTTTGGCGGTAAATCATAGCTACAATGATACAGCTGACCCAAGCTATTGCACGCACTCACCACGAGATGGCGCGCGCGTGGCGCCTTTGAGATACTTCAATAGCGTATAGCGAGAACGGTCGGTGTACGGTTCCTTGGATTTTAGCCGGGGACGCGAGAATGCTCCTTTACGGTTAGCTGTCCCACTTCGGCGAACCAACACCACTCACTTCACTAGTGCCCGAACCACGGGCCGGCACTATTCGACGGTTTTATATCGCCGTCGCACGCGCGCACTGAATTCTTTCTTCTAGTGGCGGGGAACTGTCCCGAAAAAAAGAGAACACTTATCTCGACGTCTGTTTGAAGCCGTGGTCCGTCACTTTCTGCCTTATCTCGATCGCCGCCTTTTTCTCTCCACCAAACAACCACCAAAAAACACACCGCCGCATAGCTGTCATTGCCATGGTACAGCATAATTAGCAATCACTTTTACAGCGAGAGGAGAGCGGAGACCTACCTAAGCCCTATGTTTCTTATATACAAATGTTCAACAAAAATTACTACACCTATCTGCACAAACAAAACCGTTCACAAACGAGAAAATGAACAAAAATTTACAACTTTAGTGTGAACGGTACAAAACAGCGGTGAGCATAAATTTTCGTAAACAATACACTCTACGGAGAGAGTACGCACGAAAGGGTATATTTCCACCCAGTGCTCAATTGTTACCCTGACGGGTTACAAATTCAAGGATAAGACTGAAAAAGAAACATGGTAGCCTTATCATCAATTATCAATTGTATACGTGTTACAGATTGTCAACAAAATATGGCCATTATACATTATACAGTTAACATTTTAGGATGCGTGAGAAAAAAAATCACAGGCAGTGGCTAACCGTTATTTAACAGGTTTACTCCATTTTCTAAACTGCTTTGCTTGTTTGTGAACTAAGAACTAGAAATCAAAATTTATGTTTGGCAGCTGAGATTACAGTAGATACGTTCCAGCTACACTTATGCTGAGCTTTCCATGTAGTCTTTCCAATATTGGCACAGGTCGATTTCATAATCATGCTTTATTAATGTGGTTTAAGCATGACGTGTGCGTGGGGTAAGGGACACGAACGAAGGAAAATCCAGGAAGAGTTGAAATCTTTCAGAAATCAACGCCTCCGTTCTGTTATATGAATTTTGTAATAGCGGTATTATTCGGCGTTAGACCAGTGCACAGCATCCTGAATAACTTGATTTGATTTCGCGAAGAGCCATATGGTCGGTGTTAAGTCAGACCGCACTAAGTGACAAAATATTAATATCGAGAAAAATGAGTTTAAAGTTTGAATCGCAGCATCCTTTGCATAATAATTGAAATTTAATTTTTGTCATAATTCTTTTTTATTGTTACATATTTCAAATCTGGCAAATGTCGAATGTAGATGACGAAATTCTTTATCCAGTGATATCATTATCTAATTTTTTGATGTTTTGCGACTTAGTCCGGTCTGACTTAACACCGACCATATCTGGGAATGATCTGTCCCGAGACCCCCAAGTCTTGCCAAAGATTTTACTTACTTCAATGATCAGACTCTTAGCACTATCAGTCATTTTGGCAAACATTTGAATTTCGATTGAAATCCAATAGTTCGATGTGACACAAAGGAAGATAATATTTATGATACCACTTAGCTCTGCAAAAAAAACTGTACAAAACATGGCCATAATAAAATTAATGAAATTAATAAAATTAATAAAATTAATGGAATTAATAAAATGAATAAAATGAAAAAAATGAATAAAATGACTAAAATGAAAAAAAAAAAAAAAATAAAATGGATAAGGAATTATTGACGGCTCCACATTAAAAAAAATGGAACATTACGTTTTGTAACGCCCAAAACGGTCGAAACGTTTGAACGTTATAAAACGCGATGTTCAGTTTTATTCTGACTGTAGAGCCGTAAATATTTCCCTAGAACAAAGAGAGTCGCAAAACACCAAATAAAATGAATGAAATGAAAAAAAAACCTGTTTTAATCCACCTAGTGGTGCAATTGTGCCTTTCTCATTCCTCTAAACTATGGCACGGGGGCTTTTTATGTTCAACATAATTGTGGAAATGTCCATTACATTCTTAGTACACTTTGCACTTATACACAATGGCATGCCAGCCACGAACTTGATGAGCTACGTGTCGACGGTGAAACACTTGAAACAAAAAAATATCATACTCCATTAGCCTAATCGGCATTAGATCAATGTTATCTGCTTGCTAACTCATTTTGTCATGCGGGGGTGGGTATGTGAGGAGGGCGAAAGTCCCATGAACGAACGACTCCCCAGCTTAAATTGGTATGCTTTGTGATATATTGGTGGTTTAAAGATGATGGGGTTGAAAGGGAGGGGTATGAGGGCTGGATGGGGTGGTGGTCTGAGGGGTGATTTAAGGAGATTTTTAAAGGAATGGAGTGAACAGTAGAGGGGGGGGGGTAACCCCTCTCCGTAATCCATCAACTACGCCCCTGTTAATATCCAGAAACCTTATGCGAGTCGAAAAAAAATTGGGATTAGGTTGACGTTTTTCAGAGTGATTGCATAACCTTTCTATATGAAAAAGGCAAAAATGTGCCAAAATCCAAAAAAGTGAATCTTCGTCAAATTTTTTTCGAGTTTGCATCAAATCTCGACGTTTCATGCACCTTGAACACATTTAGCATCAAAAATAAAAATTCTATTTTTAATTTTTCCTATAGTTTATATGAGAAATTTCTGTGTGGCCGCACTCTGAAACCCGTAATTCCGGAACCAGAATTCCGATCGATCCAAAATTCAATAGCAGCCGATGGGAAGGTTGCACCTTTCATTTGAGACTAAGTTTGGGCAAATCGGTCCAGCCATCTCTGAGAAAAATGAGTGACATTATTTGACACATACGCACATACATACACACACACACACATACACACACACATACACACACACATACATACATACACACACACATACAGACTTTTTCCGATCTCGACGAACTGAGTCGAATGGGATATGACACTCGGCCCTCCGGGCCGGGATTAGGTTGACATTTTTCAGAGTGATTGCATAACCTTTCTATATGAGAAAGGCAAAAATGTGCCAAAATCCAAAAAAGTGAATCGTAGTCAAATTTTTTTTTCGAGTTTGCATCAAATCTCGACGTTTCATGCACCTTGAACACATTTAGCATCAAAAATAAAAATTCTATTTTTAATTTTTCCTATAGTTTATATGAGAAATTTCTGTGTGGCCGCACTCTGAAATCCGTAATTCTGGAACCAGAATTCCGATCGATCCAAAATTCAATAGCAGCCGATGGGAAGGTTTCACCTTTCATTTGAGACTAAGTTTGGGCAAATCGGTCCAGCCATCTCTGAGAAAAATGAGTGACATTATTTGACACATACGCACATACATACACACACATACATACACACATACATACACACATACACACACACATACAGACTTTTTCCGATCTCGACGAACTGAGTCGAATGGGATATGACACTCGGCCCATCGGGCCGGGATTAGGTTGAAGTTTTTCAGAGTGATTGCATAACCTTTCTATATGAGAAAGGCAAACATAAAAGAATTCATGAAATGAAAAAAAAACGAAATAAGCGAATCAAACGATTAAAACTAATAATCGGAATAAAATGAACAAAAATGAAAAAAAATAAAAGAAGTGAATTACATATAACTAATATAATTAAATAAATAAATAAAAAATGAAAAAATGGAGAAAATGAATAACATGACTAATATGAATGAAACGTACAAGAAGAATAAAGTAAATAAATTTAATAAAATTTGTAAAATAAGAAAAAAAAAGTTAGAATGGAAATATGTAAAATAATTGAAATAAATGAACTCAATCATCCAAATCAAATGAAAAAAAAATAAAATAAGTAAAATAAAAAATGGTGATTAAAATGAACAAAATAACCTAATTAAAAAAATGAAAAATACCTATTAAATGTATAAAATGAATAAAATTTGTAAAATCTTGAAAGCAAATTATATTACTAAACAATTAAAATTATTAGAAAAAATAAAATAAATTAATTAATAAAATTATATTATGCAAACAATATATAAAATTAACAAAATGAACAAAATTAATAAATGAATAAAATAAGTAAAATGATTAAGATTAAAATGAGTAAAACGTATACAATGGATATTCTTAATAAAATGAATAATATTAATAATATGTACAAAATGAACAAGTAAAGTTAAATGTTTAAAATGACTAACATAATAAATTAATGTCATCAATCAAATAAATAAAATGAACAAATTAAAAAAATATATATAAAATGATCATAATAGAGTTACAAGAATGAATACATTAAATAAAATAAATAAAATACATAAAATGAATAAAATAGATAAAAAATTTGATTCAATAAAATAAATTTAATAAATAAAATGAATACAATAAAAAAAATACATAAAATAAATAAAATAAACAAAATAAATAATATAATTAAAATAAATAAAATGAATAAAATAACTAAACTGACAGAGCTGACTGAACTGATTGAACTGACTGAACTGACTGAATTGACTGAACTGACTGAACTGACTGAACTGACTGAACTGACTGAACTGAATCAAATGGATTGAAATTCAGCGGTTCGCTACCTTTGTCGTACCACGGACCCCTTATAAATCACCCTGGATTGTTGCGGACCCCCACGGTTAAATATCGATTTTGTATGCTGTCAATATATTGTTTTCAGTCTGTTAGGAAACAAGACTTGAAATTTCATGCAGCACTCCGAAAATATATTTTTCTTCGCGGACCCCCAGCAACAACTTCATGGCCCTTTAGGGGTCTGAATGAATAAAATGAATTAAATGAATTAAATGAAAAAAATGAATAAACTGAATAAAATGACTAAAATGAAAAAAATAATAAGATGAATAAGGAATTTTTGACGGTTCTACAGTAAAAAAAATGAACATTACATTTTGTAACGCCCAAACGGTCGAAACGTTTGAACGTTATAAAACGTAATGTTCAGTTTTATTCTGACTGTAGAGCCGTAAATATTTCCCTATAACAAAGACAGTCGTAAAACACCAAATAAAATGAATGAAATGAAAAAAAAAATAAAAGTATTCTTGAAATGAAAAAAGAAACGAAATAAGCGAATCGAAAAACTAATAATCAGAATAAAATGAACAAAATTAAAAAAAATTATGAAATAAGGGAATTATATATAACTAATAAATGAATAACACGACTAATATGGATGAAACGTACAAGACGAATACAGTAAATAAATTTAATAAAATTTGTAAAAAGAGGAAAATAAAAAAAGTTAAAATAGAAATATGTAAAATAAATGAAATAAATGAAGTAAATAAAATGAATAGAATAAAAAAATAAAAAAATAAGTAAAACAAAACTAATAAAAAAATGGATAAAATAAATAAAATAAATAAAATATACAAAATTAAAAAAATAAATAAAATAAATAAAATGAATAGAATAAGTAAAATAAAAAAAATAAATTAAGGTAATTAATCTGAACGAACTTAATCAGCTGACTGAGCTGACTGAACTGAATCAAATAGATTAAAATTCAGCGGTTCGCTATCTTTTTCGTACCATGGACCCCTTAGAAATCACCCTGGATTGCTGCGTACCCCCACGGTTAAACATCGATTTTGTATGCTGTCAATATATTATTTTCAGTCTGTTAGGAAACAAGACTTGAAATTTCAATCAGCACTCCGAAAATATATTTTTATACGCGGACCCCCAGCAGCAACTTCACGGCCCCTTAGGGGTCTGCGGACCCTCGGTTGAGAATCACTGGGTTAAATGATTAAAATGAGTAAAATATATGAAATGAATAAAATAAATAAAATGAATGAACTGATTAAAATGAACAAAATTAACAAAATAAATAAAATTATTCCAATAAAACACGTAAAATGAATAAAATGAGTAAATGAATAGAAATAATAAAATAAATTAAAAAATGATTAAAATGAATAATACAAATGAAATGTAGAAAATGAATATCTATCTATAAATATAAAAGTCAATGTTTGTATGTATGTGATTTAGGGACACCTAAACGACTTAACCGATTGCCGTAAAGTTTGATACATAGTAGACATTTGTTATGGAGCGTGTTTGTGTACTACTGGTTGGGGATTTTCTGACCGCCAGATGACGCTTCGCAATAAATTGTGTTTTACTCCTATTACGTTGAAAGTCGCAGCAACGTGCGGCTGGTATTAGCTAGTCCCAAATAAAATAAATAATATGAATAATATACATAACATGTATAAAATGAACGAATGGAGGTTAATGTTTAAAATGACTAACATAATAAATCAATGTCATCAATAAAATAAATAAACAAAATAAATAAAATAATTAAAATAAATAAAATAAATAAAACAAATAAAATAAATAAAATAAATAAAATAAATAAAACAAAAATAAAATAAATAAAATAAATAAAATAAATAAAATAAATAAAATAAATAAAATAAATAAAATAAATAAAACAAATAAAATAAATAACTAAAATTAAATAAATCAGATGATTAAAATGAATCCCCTTAATCAACTGTCTCAACTGATTGAACAGACTAAGTTGACTGAACTGAATCAAATTGATTTAATGAATAATACGAATGAAATGAATTAAATTAATAAAATAAAAAAATTAACAAGGTGATTAAAATGAACAAAATTACCTAACCAAATAAAAAAAAAATATCAAGAAAATGTATTAAATGAATAAAATGTGTGAAATCATTAAAATAGATGATATTACCAAATTATTAAATTTATTAGAAAAAATAAAATAAATTAATTAATAAAATTATTAAAATTAATATTATGCATAACATGTATAAAATTAACAAAATGAGCAAACTAAATAAATGAATAAAATAAGTTAAATGAGTAAAATGTATACAATGAATATCCTTAATAAAATGAATAATATAAATAAAATGTACAAAATGAACACGTAAAGTTAAATGTTTAAAATGACTAACATAATAAATCAATGTCATCAATAAAATAAATAAAATGAACAAAATAAAAAAAATATATGAAAGGCATAAACAGAAAAAATTGAATAATATAAATGAAATTAATAAAATAAATTAAATGAATAGAGTTACAAGAATGAATGCTTAAAATACATAAAATGTATAAAATGGATAAAAAATGATTCAATAAAAAAATTTAATAAATAAAACCAATAAAATAAATAAAATAAATATAATAAATAAAATAAATAAAATAAATAAAATAAATAAAATAAATAAAATAATTAAAATAAATAAAATAAATAAAAAAAATAAAATAATTAAGATAAATAAAATAAACTAAATAAAATCAATAAGTTAAATAAAATAAATAAAATTACTGAACTGACTGCACAGACTGAACTGAATGAACAGACTGAACTGAATCAAATGGATTAAATTAATAAAACGAATAAAATGAATAAAGTTAGAAAAAGGAACAAACTACTCAAAATGAACAAAATAGATAATACCAATAAAATGTACAAAATAAATGAATTAGCAAAACCAAGATAATAAATGAAATTACTAAATTATTGATATAAATAGAAACAAAATAATAAATAATTTTATAAAATGATTAAAATGAACAATATACAATATAAAAAAAATTATAAAATGAGTAAAATGAAAATTAAATAATATGTGTAAAGTGAGTAAAAGGAATAAAATTAGCAAAATGCATAAAATGAATATCCTAAATAAAATAAATCAAGTGAGTAATGTGAATAAACTTTATATAATTATTAAATAAAATAAAATTTAAAGATTTCGATTTTCGATTAAATTGAATAAAATGAATAAATTCAATAAAATAAATAAATAAAATGAAAATGAATAAAAGGAATGAAGTGGTCAAAATGAATACAATGAATAATGAATAAAATGATGAAAATAGATTAAATGAATAAAGTTAATTGATATAATAACTAATACGATTCAGATGTATCAAATGAATAAAAATAGTAAAATCAAGAAAATAAATGAAATTAATAAATTTATTAAAATAAAAAGAATTAACAAAATAAATAAAATTAATAACAAAATTTAAATGTATTAAATGAATAAATCAACAAAATGAGTAAAATGAATAAAATGAGTTAGATTAGTAAAATGTATAAAGTTAACTTCATAAATCAAATAAATAAATAAATAAAAAGGATAGAATGAATGAAGTAAATAAAAATATTAAAAAGAAAGGACAAAATTATTAAATTGAATATAATGAGTTCAATGATTAAAATGAATAAAATGTATAAAACGCATATCATAAATAAAATAAATAAATGAAACGAATTAAATGGAGAACATAAGTAAAATGAAGTAAATAAATAAAACGAATTAAGTGAATGGAATGAATAAAACGATTAAAATGAATAAAATGAACAAAACAGAATAAAACACAATACACCCAAACGGGAAAAATCGGATTGGACCAATATGTGTCTAGAGGCACACCAGCAACTTTAAAATAGTCGGATTTGTGCTTGGAATTCATCTCATCAGTAACTATCATAAACTAGGAGCCTGTTTAACGAAAAATCCAAAATGCTATATTACTCACTAAGGCGAAAATTGGTTTAAACCCGTCTTTATGCATGGAGGGCACAAAACTTAACTATAATTAGTCCAGGTGTTTGCGTTTCGACTTCGTCTTTTCAGAACCGCGGTACTTGACCAATGTACCGGGCTGACGCTAAGTCCAAAATTGGAAATACTTTTTGTGAATACACTAAACGACTTCTAACTGACGATGTCCGGTAAGTGAAGAGGTTCTGTTTGCTGATGAGACATGGTGAAATCGAACTTTGTTTTCAACAAAGCAGTCGAATGCAAGCTAAATGCTATCTTACTCCCTAAGACGGTTTTAAGGTGAAGATATGTGGAAGCCACGTTGCTAGGCACCGACTCGCTTGTTTACATTGAGCAAAACTGAAATCTGAAGTGAAAATTCAAACGCACAAATGAGAGTTTCCGAACATTTTCCTTTGGTCATCTGCACATTGGCAGAAAATTTGAAGTTTTAGTTAGTAAACGATTAAAGTTTCGCGCGTGTTTTTGCAGTGGTGTGTGAAAAAAGTGCACTTGAAAAGTGCAATGAAAACGAGAAGAAGAAAAATAAGAGTGTTTCGAAAAGAAACCCCAAGTGAAGAGAGGTAATATTTTCGCACAAAATAGGAGCTACAGATGGCATTCCGTCAAAAACTCGGATTGATTGTATAGGAAAATGTTCTAGCTTCCTTAAGTAGCAGTTTCGTGGCACAACAGCAAGGTTAGTGTGTTGATAAACGTATTTTTATATTTGCTCATGTCAGATACATGGTTAGGCAGGGGAGAGGGGTGTGTGTGGCGTAGGAGCTATGTTGTGGCTCGCATGTATAATGTCCTTAAACCAATTTTCTCCTTAGGGAGTAATATAGATGTTTTACTTACATTCGCCTGCTTTGCGAAAAACAAGGTTCGATTTCACCATGTCTCATCAGCAAACAGAACCTCTTCAGTTACCGGACATCGTCAGTTAGAAGTCGTTTAATGTGTTGACAAGTAGTGTTTCCAATTTTGGATTGAGCGTCAGCCCGGTGTATTGGTCAAGTGCCGTGGAAAATCCAAGCTAGCATCGAAATTAGTACAAGTTAAACACTAAATCCAAACAGTCGGCCAATTTGTGTGAACGTCCAAAGTAGCTGGTTTTTCGCATTCGGGAGTAGATATTGCTTAGTGCCAAGCGTTTGATTTCCAAGTCCAAAAATAAGAGATCGTTTTCGCTTTCTCGTCATTGTGTGACTGTTTGAATTTTGTGCCGAGCTAGTGCCAAATTCGGTGCTAGCTTGAATTACTCGTCTAACAAGCCTCAAGTTGGTGCTAATTACTGAAGAGATGAGTTTGAAGCACGATGCATTGAAGAAAAAATATGGGTTTGTTCCGGCTTCAAACTATAATCCGTTAGTCCATTTTGAACCTTCCACCATGAAACTGTTCCATAAAAAATTATAGAGTTTTTTTGCTCTTTTTAATAATTGATTAAGAACATGAAAGGAAAATTTGATCGAAGAAAAATACCATTTTTTTCTTTTTTGTCGTGTGTCATGGTCTTACACCTTAATTTACTTGTTTAGGCTGTGAACCATTTGGCGATTTTTTTAACCTTTAGTTAAAATTTGACAGTTCGAAAGTTATTTTCTCTTGAATGGAAAAATTTAACCAAGAGAGCGAACCGTTTCAAAAGTTGACATATGGATAGTTATTTAGAATTGACAGCTGCGATAACCACAAGATGGTAGAGGTGTGAACATTTGTCGATATTTTGAAAATTAGTTCTTTTCTTATTACATTAGATATGTCAGTCACAGGCTCGAAAAGTAAACATCCACATCATGAAATAACCCAACCAAATCTTAACACAACACGTTATCGTTTCCATCTTTATCCCTTAATTTTGTATTGAAAAATATTGACAACCTCAATTAGGTACAGAAAATGTTTTCACCTTTTTATTATGCATCATGGGCAACATTTTAACCATCGAGCTGTCAAATTTAACTATCGCTCTGTCAATTTTAACCATGCTCCAGAGTAGGGTTATTTTGCAAATAACTTTCGAAGTGTCAGATTTTAACTAAAAGTTAAAAATTTCACCAAATGGTTCACAGCCTTAGAAAAAAAAGAAAAAATGTTTAGTCATATCTTTAAACTTCTAATTTTGTGTTATGGGGAAGGGAGAAGCGAGTGTCATTACTCGCTGAAAATTCTTTTGCATACGTTACTGTCTCTATCGAACCACTAAAACAATAATCTAATATTGATCAATTTTACAACAATTTTGGGAATCCTTATCCATCTTACACGAAATAATATTCGGAAGTCCAATTTCAAAACGAGCTTCCAATCAACTATTCTCTCATATATTTTCAACACTTCGAGTTAGCTGTTTGTTATAAATTACAAATTGTTACTTGAACGGACCATATATCCAACCAAAGTTAAACCAAAATCCCATATCTGTAGTGTCAGAACAGCCACGTTCGTAACAAAACTGCAACAGCCTTCCGGCAACCGAAGCTCCATGAAGCCCACCAGTCTCAATTATTCATTCAACAATCGACAGCAACCGTCGAGACCGCTGTCCGGGTGTTGGATGTGGTTCGGCAAAAGTTTGGATTCCTCTCGAGCGACTGAGCGACGGTCGACTGGTTAGCCCTGTGCCCCAGTTCTAAGCCATGTGGCCCAAAGGCTGGCAACGTAGTTGGTCTTCCAGTTCTATGGGAACTGTTTGTAAAATATTTATTTAGTTGTGCAACGATGTGTGTGTGTGTGCGGGGGGGTTCGAGTTTGACCATTTTTGTCGTCATCGTCGTCACCGTCGTCGCCGTTGTTGTTCCGAGCGAACTAAGAAACTGTTGAAATTTGCATTTAAATGGTTTTTCCCCCGGCCATCGTGTTCTGATTCGGCAAAGACCCAACTGGTTCACCTGAATGAGTGTTTGTACAGGTCAGTTGTCCAAATAGATTTTCGGTGGAGTGTGAAAATTTCACTCTCTGTTAATCAGTGGCCACTGCACCGCTGCAATTTGTTTGCCGTGGTGCACCGAGAGGTGTCGAACTACGGCGAGGTATGTAAGTAGAACACGCCAAGAGTTATTGTGACTCCTGGTGGGGTGTATACTTGGTCAGGAAACGGGGGGGGGGGGGGGGGGGGGGCGTGTCCGTGTCCGGGTCACATGTGAACTGCATCCTGGCTTGTCACCGATTTTTATTTTATGCTCCTGTCGCTCCGTAGTCGACAGTTGTTAATGCATTTTGCAACTGTGCTCCCGGAACTGGGAAAAGTTGGAGCAAATTACTGACGCTATGTGTGTATGTGTGTTTGTGCCGCCGTGCCGAAACAATAAATATTATGTAAATTATGGTCGTGGTTTTGGTTTTCCCGGTCGCTGGCGAAAGCTCCAAACTCGTCAGCTGGCTTCATTCTATCGTCGAGCTGGTGGGATGGTGGATGGTGTTTGCCGAAGAAGCGGGAGATGGTGTTTTTCGTTGCCGAGTACATTTTCGATGCATGAATGCATCGCCAATTTTCGTCACGTGCAGCAGTCGCTGTTTTGTGGCACAATTGGTGACTGAAAGGTTTAAGGGATTCCCGTATTTGGTCGAATTACGACGAATTCAAGCTGGGAGTCAATAATAGCTTAATTGTAATTCTAGCGGAGCATAAATTTAATTATTTAGTTCAAGCCGTCGAGCTGCTGAGGATTTATCCGTTGAGTCGCGGATTGTTGATCCACTAAATCAGTACTGTCAGTCCGGGATCCTCAGTTGCGCACGATTATATCACAGTCAATTTACTTTGAATTTAGTGTACTTCATAGCTTAGTATGTTTTATAAGCAACCCACGTGACACATGAGCAACGAAGCTAGACAGTTTGAGTAATTTGGAGATTTGGATAAGACGTCGTATAAATTTTTTAATTTTCAAATATCTGGTACAGAAGAAAAATTCACTTTGTACCATTTTGTCGATTCAGTAGCTCTTCCGTGAACTTTATCCCTGTGAAAACCTCCTCCCTGCCTCTGTTTCAATTATGCTTCCCAAAATTCTACCTCAAAAGCGGAAAAGTTAGGAAAAGTTTATTTTAGTTTCAGTGGCAGGCATAAAAAAGGAAATGAAGAACGATTCCAAATGCACTTTCATCGTTAGCGACGTGGACTATCTTAGCAGTTTCGTTGAAATAGTTTGTAGGTGCAACATGCTGAAAATCTGCGGGAAAAAACGTAAGATAAAAAACTCTTGCTAAACTCAGCGGTCAAGTTCTTTCTTTGTAGTCTGCTGAACAAACATTTGTCTTCTTATTTCTGTAGCGTTTTATATTTGTTCGTTTGTGTCGTAACTAGTATAGCAGAGAGAGCGAGTTTCACAATAACTAGCTGGTTAACCAAATGACAAATACAAACTGAACTGTTTCATATGTATGTCTGTGCAATGTGTGGGTCATTCTCCTTTGAATTAAGTTAATGACAGTTACTTACAGGGAAGTTTTCCCGAGAAACTTTCCTGCAGAATCTTCCTGTTTGAGGTAGAACCACATCGTTAGGCTCTGCATACTATCGGGTAAGTACAATCGACGAACTGTGATTGACTTATTTTTACTGAAGCCTTGAAAAAATCTGTATGGGTTTGCCTTATTCTCTGGCGTGTATCTCAGGTTTTTATCGAAAATTGCTAAATGACACTTGTTATAAGATAGCACAACAGTGGCGATATTTTTGTATTGGCAAACATATGAAAGCATGTTATAACCGAAAATCACAGAAAATCCAAATTCTGTTCTGGATTAATATGTATCTATCTAAATTTCCACTAACGCCGAGCACTCCAACGTTTTAATGTTCCGCTCATTCATCCCCGTAATTGTACACATTTCCTTCCCAACTGCACGCCGCCTGCACGGGCTCATAAACTACCAAGCAGAGCCAAGCTCCTTAGCGCGCCGGTAAATGGTTTGGGTTTGTGGTTTGAGGTACGCAAACGAGATAACGCGCATGATTAATTATTCAAATATGTAAGAACGTCTACTCTGCTATGCTACCTGTACATACTATTTAGTTTCGTGCTGAACAGCACTAATGGACCGGTTAATGCCTTTTCACCGCGAAGGAAATTTCATTAGGGTTCTTTGTTAAGCCCGTGTATTGCCGTCAGTTCTTCGAGCATTTGAACATAGCACAAGATAGCGTGAAAACGATAATAAATCACAAACTGAGAGTAATGATAGTGCTTTCAATCAAAGGATATTCTTAATACCCTGTCTAGCAAACCTGTTCGTTGTGGCGTACCTGAACCGAAGCAGATTTGCATATTGCTTCCGTTTAGGCCATCAAAATTTCACATCCATTCAACCACTTTTGCATTTTTCCCCCGCACCACATTTCTGACTGTGTCGTGTCGAATTGCTGCTGCAAATAAAGTGCGTGCGTTCGGTTCTTAATTCTGTTGTTTAGGTCATCTGCATACAGCAACCATGGCCGCATTCAGCTGATAGTTCACATCGTTGAAATAGAGAGTTAAAATGAATGGTCCGAAATGACTTCCTTGCGGAATACCAGACGTAGCGTTAGAACAATTTGAAGTTGTCATCATCTATGTTCACACTGAGTTGATGGTCAACGAGAGAGGATTGGAACCATTAGAACTATGCTGCTTGAACAGAGTCTAACAGACGAACGCACCTGCAAAGTTAGAGAACAATTTGCAGATAGCTTGTTAATCATTCCCAATTTCACCATTCTAAAACATTGTAGAAGGCAAGCCGTTTTCTTCGGGGCGTATTATCTTCAAAACAATTTAGGATCCGACTTAAGCTTAGATTACATTTTACGTTGATAGTTTGAAAAATAAAAGCTGTTAAGTTTTTTAAAACCGCGATTGAGCCTGAGGTTACCAGCTCTCAGTGACAAGGTACGGCGTTCGCTAAACCTTCCTAATGCTGCTCTTTTCGCAATTTTTAGCTGACGCAACAGGATTGGTTAGTTCGTCAGTTATTTACCTAGGGGGCATGACGATCGATACGGTAGCTCATTACATGCGCTGCACACAGGCACGTAGCCAGAGGGGGGGGGGGCTAGGGGGCTAAAGCCCCTCCCGAAATTTTTCAAAAATGAATTTAGAAAACCGGCGACTTTTAACAAAGTTTGTTGCTCATTTGGCATGAACAATTTATTGAGAAAAAGTTGAAGAAGGCTATTTCGAAACAACCAAAGGCAATGGTCATGAAATTCAGTGTGCTTTATGCTTTTGCTGGAGCCAGTGCGAAGCGAACGACAAAAATAGTAACTTTTATATGGTGTACCTTGTCTGAAGGATAAAAGAAACGGTTACTATAATTGTTGCTGTAGTAATCTGCCGAGATCAGTGAGTAGCAGCAGCAACAAGTGGTGTTCCAGCCAAATACGATGATTACAAAATTATTGATGGTTCGCATAGGACAGAACATTCATAATGTGGAACATTTCCTGAAGGTGTAAATGGAGGTTAGACTTCCGGAAGCCACCTTTATCGAGTTCTACCATGTCAGGCATTTACCGCTCAACAAATTAGCCCAGACGAAACCATTCATTTCGAACAATTTAAAACACATGGTTGTGTGTGACAATGCTATAAATATAATCCTCCCATATACGGACGATGAGAAAATTAATGTTCCGCTACAAGATCGGATACCGCTTACTCGCAGATTAATGTCACTTTTGGGAGAAATGGAATCCATTCGGAAGGGCAATTATTGAGGGCGAGAAGCAAGGAAGAAATTAGATATTCGCGAACATAAACCCGAGCAAATATTCATGGGCTCAAACACCACATAGCCCCTTGAAAAGACCTTGAACATGGTCCGTACCAAAATTCACAACCATCAAGACACCATAAAATGGTCTCAATAACCCATAAATACACCAACATATGGTATTTTATATGGGATTTACCGGACCATGGTGATGGTGTTTTCATGGGTTGAACCCATTTCAAACACCTATGACAAACCCCATGAGCATGGGGGTATTATGGGCTTTTCGTTTGCTCGGGAAGGCAGCAACTAGGATGATGACACGCAAATGTTCAATAGCGAGATAGAAGTGAACATTCCCCCCTCCCAAAACATAGTTGGTGAGGAAAAAAATATTTCCTCGCCTCGTAAACAGGTTTCCACGTGCAATGGCTAAGCGCTTGTGCGAGATCTGCCGGACAACCATTTAAACGCGTTATATTATTTCTATTGTTTACATAAGGAAATATATAAAAGACCCACGACCCCGTTTGTTATTTTTAAATGATAATGATTTTGAATGGCACAAATTTTGAATTTCTGTATTAGGCAAGTGCACACTGTACTTTGTACTGTGCTACACAAAAAAATATTTCAATTTGTCTGAGAACTATTCATCCGAGAAGGCAGTTTTTGTTTCGCGTCATTTTAACGCAATAGGGGTGACCGGAGCTGGTTGGCCGAAGGGGCAGGTTGACCGAGTGCCTTTTATGAAAAGGCTACTATGCGCAGTAGCGACATCTATAGTGATTTTTGTGAGGTATTAGGTCACCAATGTACCGACGTAATTTCAAGTGTTTTGGTGCTGTCGTTTGTACAGAAGCACGTTTATTCTTTTTTCGGCGCTGGTGAGTAAATGTCTGTTTCTGAAAAATAATACGTGTAACGCGAATCAATTTACATCCGATTTCAAATAACTTTGTACTGCTGGAAAGGGTATTCAAAACCCAACAAAATGGTATAACGGTTACCAGTGTAACCTTATATTTGTTTGTGTAAATCGTGATTGTTCTCAAAAATATACATTGGGGTAGGTTGGCCGAGTTCTGTGCGGGGCTGGTTGGCCGAGTTGTAAATTTAGTGTAGAGTAATGTGCACTTTGATATTTGTGAAATGCCAACCTTTTTCAAAGCAAAATTTGATATTATGCTAATATTGATATACACGAGAAATAAGTAATAAAAATAATTTAAAATGATTACCAAATAGAAATAAGAGATTAGAATCACTAAAAGTCGGAAATTGTTTATAAAAAAGTTGATTCCGATATTTTATGAATTAAATGCCAAGCTGCTTTCAGAGTCTGGCGTAGGGCCCTACAATCCTGAAATTTTTCCTCCTAAGGAGTTTCTGACAGGATTTGTCACAGATCGACCCAACCCCGAGCAAAACTCGTCCATTAGCATAGAATCTGCTGCAGATGTAAGCCTTTCTAAAGACGTCAGACCTCTTCCCAAGGCGAGTGCACGATCTGATTCGAAGAAGTGGAAAGGTCGTAAACGCCGATTGACTCAAATTTTAACCGATTCCCCAATAACAGCTGTATTGGAGGAGCAGAAAAATGAAATCAAACGTAACCGCACGCTGGTGGAGGAAAAAATCAGCGATAGCTGGTAAAAAGTTCCATAAAGCTGCCAAAACTACGTTCAAAAAGGTTAAAAAGTAAAGAGTGGATTTTATTAATACGAAAAAACGATGTTTTTTTGAATTAAAAGTTTTCCACTGATACATTTGACGTGTTTAACTTATTATACCAAACTCGGCCAACCTACCCCAGCCATGGGCTTGATTGGCCGATTTTTCTTTCCGCATTTGTTTGCTAATAACTTTTTCCCTGATTTTTTTCATGAATGTAAAAAATTACATATGTGTTTATTTTTATTGACGCTTCATTTCACTATTACGAGCAATTCGTTCCGTAAATCCGTGATATCTGCAACAAACGTGTAAAAGAAATTTCTTTTAAAAGTGAACGGGTCAAAAAGTGGTAAAACAATAGGCAATCACGAAGAGCGACTAAAATGTTGGTACTGATTGAATCTATAAGCCAATAAATTGGGATAAGTGTTTCGATTTCATGTCTTCAGTATGTGACAGTCTTGCGTTCTGTTTTTGCTTATCGTGGAATAAAATGAGAAAGATAATCTTAAATAAGAGAGAAACGAGAGGAAAAAAAATCAACCAATCGAAATCGATTCAAGATCACTCTTTGATCTTTTCTATTCACTCAACACGAGTGCTTTCGGAATTGCGCTCTGATCTTCTCATTTCGTCTTCGTTATCCGTACAACTTTGATGAGTTAGGTGCAACAATTTTAATTGAAACTTTTTCCCAAATAGTTTTATTATTGAGCAGATTAGTGTCCACATATTTATTTAACGAATTGACAAGAAGTTTTGCATTTTTTTCACAGGAAACAGATAATTTGCTGTAATTTAAAAACAGATAACTCTAAAACAAAGCAAATTCGGTAAGTGCGATGTGTTGTGTGTCGGAAGCAAGTGATGCTGAAATTATTAAGCTCACCTATGTTTCTAGTTATTTTGGTCGTGTCATCAATGTTATATTTACCATATTTTACGTAAATTAGAAGCATTCACTAATCAGTGCTAAGCAATTTTCTTTCGATTAGTGAACAAGTTCTGAGCAGTTTCGCTTAGTAGATTAAATTCTGGGTAGCTTCCATTAGTAGATTAAATCATTGAAATATATATTTTACGTTGTCCAAAATCCCATGAATTCCGAAATAAAATTTTCAATTGTTCAAATATAATATTTCTTTAACCCGTGTCGGCCTGAGTGAAAGAAAAAAATTCAAACTAGTGCCATGCATTCGTTTTTAGCAGTATCGACTTACTTTGGATTTTATTGGACTCGTACGAGTTTCTAGTTTTGATCTGTTTATTGAAATTGCCGGAAATGTCTACATGCCCGGAGTTATTCCGGTGGGTCACTGGGTCAGATCGGGTAAAAATGATACCAACTTCCTTTTACACCACCGTATACCCAGTTAAACGTTATCAATTTGGTTACAATTAATGTTATTCGTATAGCCCTGATTATAGACATCATATACCATTAAAATTTGACCAAAAAAAATGCATAAATATTAATATCCAGGTGAGTTCCTGAAGAGGGTTCCTGCTGGAACCGGTTCGAAAGTGGTCAAACAGAAAATCATACGAATACTTCCAATGTGGGTATCAAACTTCATGATTTTCAAAGACAAACTCAGGAATGGTCATTGTTAGTAATTTTGGGAAACCCTGCCAACCTGGGGTCAGTTCCGGATATCCCCGGGGGAACCCTAGTGGTGGCCAAACACAAAACCATGCGAATACTGCCAATATGGGTATCAAACTTCATGATTTTCAAAGACAAACTCAGGAATGGTCATTGTTAGTAATTTTGGAAAAGCCTGCCATCCTGGGGTCAGTTCCGGATATCCCCGGGGGAACCCTAGTGGTGGCCAAACACAAAACCATGCGAATACTGCCAATATGGGTATCAAACTTCATGATTTTCAAAGACAAACATAGAAAAAGTAATTATTAGTAATTTTGGAAAAACCTGCCATCCTGGGGTCATTTCCGGATATCTCCGGGGGAACCCTAGTGGTGGCCAAACACAAAACCATGCGAATACTGCCAATATGGGTATCAAACTTCATGGTTTTCAAAGACAAACTCAGGAATGGTCATTGTTAGTAATTTTGGGAAACCCTACCAACCTGGGGTCAGTTCCGGATATCCCCGGGGGAACCCTAGTGGTGGCCAAACACAAAACCTTGCGAATACTGCCAATATGGGTATCAAACTTCATGGTTTTCAAAGACAAACTCATAAGTGGTCATTATTAGTAATTTTGGAAAAACCTGCCATCCTGGGGTCAGTTCCGGATATCCCCGGGGGAATCCTAGTGGTGGCCAAACACAAAACCATGCGAATACTACCAATATGGGTATCAAACTTCATGGTTTTCAAAGACAAACTCAGGAATGGTCATTGTTAGTAATTTTGGGAAACCCTACCAACCTGGGGTCAGTTCCGGATATCCCCGGGGGAACCCTAGTGGTGGCCAAACACAAAACCTTGCGAATACTGCCAATATGGGTATCAAACTTCATGGTTTTCAAAGACAAACTCATAAGTGGTCATTATTAGTAATTTTGGAAAAACCTGCCATCCTGGGGTCAGTTCCGGATATCCCCGGGGGAATCCTAGTGGTGGCCAAACACAAAACCATGCGAATACTACCAATATGGGTATCAAACTTCATGATTTTCAAAGACAAACACAGAAATAGTAATTATTAGTAATTTTGGAAAAACCTGCCATCCTGGGGTCAGTTCCGGATATCCCCGGGGGAACCCTAGTGGTGGCCAAACACAAAACCATGAGAATACTGCTAATATGGGTATCAAACTTCATGATTTTCAAAGACAAACACAGAAATGGTAATTATTAGTAATTTTGGAAAAACCTGCCATCCTGGGGTCAGTTCCGGATATCCCCGGGGGAACCCTAGTGGTGGCCAAACACAAAACCATGCGAATACTGCCAATATGGGTATCAAACTTCATGATTTTCAAAGACAAACATAGAAATAGTAATTATTAGTAATTTTGGAAAAACCTGCCATCCTGGGGTCAGTTCCGGATATCTCCGGGGGAACCCTAGTGGTGGCCAAACACAAAACCATGCGAATACTGCCAATATGGGTATCAAACTTCATGGTTTTCAAAGACAAACTCAGGAATGGTCATTGTTAGTAATTTTGGGAAACCCTACCAACCTGGGGTCAGTTCCGGATATCCCCGGGGGAACCCTAGTGGTGGCCAAACACAAAACCTTGCGAATACTGCCAATATGGGTATCAAACTTCATGGTTTTCAAAGACAAACTCATAAGTGGTCATTATTAGTAATTTTGGAAAAACCTGCCATCCTGGGGTCAGTTCCGGATATCCCCGGGGGAATCCTAGTGGTGGCCAAACACAAAACCATGCGAATACTGCCAATATGGGTATCAAACTTCATGATTTTCAAAGACAAACACAGAAATAGTAATTATTAGTAATTTTGGAAAAACCTGCCATCCTGGGGTCAGTTCCGGATATCCCCGGGGGAACCCTAGTGGTGGCCAAACACAAAACCATGCGAATACTGCCAATATGAGTATCAAACTTCATGGTTTTCAAAGACAAACTCATAAGTGGTCATTATTAGTAATTTTGGAAAAAACCTGACATCCTGGGATCAGTTCCGTTGTTGATTTTCAAAGACAAACACAGAAATAGTAATTATTAGTAATTTTGGAAAAACCTGCCATCCTGGGGTCAGTTCCGGATATCCCCGGGGGAACCCTAGTGGTGGCCAAACACAAAACCTTGCGAATACTGCCAATATGGGTATCAAACTTCATGGTTTTCAAAGACAAACTCATAAGTGGTCATTATTAGTAATTTTGGAAAAACCTGCCATCCTGGGGTCAGTTCCGGATATCCCCGGGGGAACCCTAGTGGTGGCCAAACACAAAACCATGCGAATACTGCCAATATGGGTATCAAACTTCATGATTTTCAAAGACCAACTCAGATTTAGTCATTGTTAGTAGTTTTGGAAAAACCTGCCATCCTGGGGTCAGTACCGGTTGTCCTTGGTAGAACTAGTAGATTACTGAATCATCTGAATCCTAGTAATACGGGTATATAACTTTTTGCCACGATATGTTCATAAATGATTTTTTTACTACTGATTGATTTTCATGACTTTTTTGTTAGTGCGGGAAAACTGCTTTTTCGGTTTTAAAGATGGCCGTTTTCCGAGGTTCTCTCAATTGAACCTTAATGCATACTTCTTGTATGAGTTTTACCCTTCATGTTGTACATAGACAAGCTCTTATAAAAAATGCCATTTTAAGAGGTTTTACCAAGTACCAATTGACCATGTTGAAATCAGTTCTAAGTGTTATTGAATGATCTCTAAACATTGACCAAACCGTAGTATTGGTTAACCATTTTACTCTCTGCATCCTTGCAATATCGGAATCGTTTCATTTATATACTATGATGTACAGGGGTTTATTTTGGATGTATTGTAAAACAAATGAGGATATTGGGATTGTGAAACAACTTTTATTCTTATATTCTAATTAAACTGCACACTTGACACATATTTTGTGTGAACTTATTTTTCTGCAGTCAGTACATATGTAAAACTTGCACTTCGTGCATTTTACGTTCGTTTTATTGTCTCTCTTGCACTTTTGGCAACGAGCCCGTTTATTTCCATAGGTGTTGTAAAAGAATTCGTTCGCATCAAAACATTTCTTACAAAATAGCACGTCGCGTTTTTGGATATGCTGCAAGCATACTGCTGAAGAACACACTGCACATTTTTCGGTCCCTCTATTCATTTGGACACAGCAATTGCAAGATTCCATACCCTTTGCATAACTTCCAAAAGACTGATTTTGGAAACTTTTCAGAACAGCTCGCAGCGATTGTCGAGTATTTTTGGATTGTTCTCTTATTTTAACATTTTCTAGAATTAGCTCCTTGCACAATTCCTTCAAAAAGTCTGATCTCCAATGCTTCTTGTTTTTCACAAAAAGGGGATATTTGAAACGAAACAAACAACTTGAATTCAAACATGCAATACTGATTAGCTCCATAATTATTTTTTTCGTCCACACTCGAGTTTTCCGTACACAATTTGTTTTCCTGGTGATGAAATCACCTGCATCGACAGCTCCTTTTGTTCGGTTATAATGCTGCACTATTGCTGGTTTTTTGCCAGGTTCATTGGTTTTTAGGGGGTTAGATGTGAGAATAATTGCTGGTTTCTTCTTTTTGCCATCGATGTACGACGTTAGAGCATTCACGCCTGCGTGACCAATTAACGTTGACTCTGGTTCGCGTCCTTTTGATGACTTGAACTCCGCTGGAACATTGGGTTTGTTGTGTCGTACTGTACCTGTGAGGATGGTTTTTTTGTTCCATAGCTCTTCACTTAGTTCGGAAGAAGTGAAAAAATTGTCAGTCGTTAGTTCTCGCCAGGCCATAGTAAACGGTTCTATAAGATCCTTCACGACCCTCTTTCCTTGTCCTTTCTCTGGCTGACCATCTTTCTTGCCGGTATATATCTGCAGATTACAGATGTATAGGCAATGAACGCAAGAGCAGCACCACACTTTGATACCGTATTTCCCAGGCTTCGATCGCATATATACCCGAAATGGTACTTTACCTGAAAATATAAATATGGCTTCTATAAAATGGTGAATTTGAAATCAATCTTGAATTCTGGGTATTGGTTGCGTCACAGTGAACACTTGTATTCTCAAATGTTATATGCATACCTCTGAAAACACAAAGCCTTTCATCTATAGTTAGATTTTTGCTTGGGTTGTAGTTTTTCACACATCTCTCCACCACATCGTTGTATATTTCTTTTATCGGCTCTAACTTATTTTTCGATTTAGCAAAGCGTCTTTTACGAGTTGATTTGTCATCGAACCTCCAGTTATTGTATATAGCTTTGAATCTGTCTCTTGACATAGCAATTTTGAAAAATGATGCTGTCCATGTATCGTCCGAATCCCAAAATAAGTGCGTATTTAGGTTATTTTGATGTAATCGTCCTGCGGCAATCAATATAGCAATAAAAGCTTTCATTTCCGGTACATTTACAATCTTCCATTTTTTATTTTTTCTGATACCAAAGCGATTCGTGAATTTGACCATTATCTGTATTGCTTCATCTGAGATAAATAGCTGGAAGGCTTCCATAGCGGTAGAAAATTTAGATGAGTTTTCCGTTAACCCATGTTGCGATTCGTCGAAATCACCTGGCAGCGGTCTGTCCAGGGAAGGAGATCTCTTCCACCTGGTGCCGTCTTTACCAATATAATCTGTGGTAATATTATCTTCACCGAAACTATCATTTTCACTGTTCACATACAATCTGCTTTATTTATTTGTTCTCGTTATCACATGACATAGTTACATACCTTGTTGAAGAGTGTTGAGAATAAATATCCGAAACGGTTTCATCATTCGACGATTCATCGAAATTTTCTTCACTCTCTGAAGTATCGCTATACATTTTCTTTCACAAGAACAAATTGTTTTCCCGAATGAAGCGCGAGCAGAAAATAATGATGACAGTTCTTTGTGAATATGAATGATGATTCGATTACACGACTAGCACAAACACACTTTCAGCGATATGCCCAGGGATGACGTGACTCACGTGCTCACCAATACTCAATTATGCACAGGATTTATTCTTTGTAACTTCAGTGCAATCTTACTCCTCTAGGCCTTGTTCAAATCGACAAAATTGAAACCTAAGTTTGGTAATATCTTCGAACGAATGCACACTAACACCACAACACAGTATCGTAAGGCTCGTGCATATGCGGAAACTGCATTTTTTCTGTTCATCTTATCGCTGTGTTCGTACCGGAATGAGAGTGAGAACAATGACCGAACAATCAAAAAAGAAAATGGACACAGTGTAACCATGTGAATGATATTTGAATCAAAATTATTAGAGTATTTTGCAACCTGTAACTGTATTAGTGTTTTCCTCCTGTCATAATGTTTTGATAGGTGGATGAAAACAAATCAAAGCTTTTCGGTCAGATTATTCTCGCGCTGGAACTCGCACAATCTGCTTTGTATGTCTGAGGAATAAATTTTATAGCGGCACAGAGTATTTCAGTACCAGTATAAAAACTTTAGGCAAGCTAATTGAAATATTTAAATTGAATGACAGTTTTACACATGATAGCTGGAAGAAAACAAAGTAGTGTGTGTATGTGTGAAATCGGTTGCATAGTTATTCGAGTTGATACGTACAAAACCAAATGAATCAACGCAATTGACGATATGTGATAGAAAAAGAAAATTGGTTCCGAGCTCGTACTATGGCTCCCCGGGGATATCCAGAACTAACCAAAATATTACAGGTTTTTCCAAAATTACTGACAATGACCATTTCTGAGTTTGTCTTTGAAAACCATGAAGTTTGATACCCATATTGGCAGTATTCGCATGGTTTTGTGTTTGGCCACCACTAGGGTTCCCCCGGGGATATCCGGAACTGACCCCAGGTTGGCAGGGTTTCCCAAAATTACTAACAATGACCATTCCTGAGTTTGTCTTTGAAAACCATGAAGTTTGATACTCATATTGGCAGTATTCGCATGGTTTTGTGTTTGGCCACCACTAGGGTTCCCCCGGGGATATCCGGAACTGACCCCAGGATGGCAGGTTTTTCCAAAATTACTAATAATTACTATTTCTGTGTTTGTCTTTGAAAATCATGAAGTTTGATACCCATATTGGCAGTATTCGCATGGTTTTGTGTTTGGCCACCACTAGGATTCCCCCGGGGATATCCGGAACTGACCCCAGGATGGCAGGTTTTTCCAAAATTACTAATAATGACCACTTATGAGTTTGTCTTTGAAAACCATGAAGTTTGATACCCATATTGGCAGTATTCGCAAGGTTTTGTGTTTGGCCACCACTAGGGTTCCCCCGGGGATATCCGGAACTGACCCCAGGTTGGTAGGGTTTCCCAAAATTACTAACAATGACCATTCCTGAGTTTGTCTTTGAAAACCATGAAGTTTGATACCCATATTGGCAGTATTCGCATGGTTTTGTGTTTGGCCACCACTAGGGTTCCCCCGGAGATATCCGGAACTGACCCCAGGATGGCAGGTTTTTCCAAAATTACTAATAATTACTATTTCTATGTTTGTCTTTGAAAATCATGAAGTTTGATACCCATATTGGCAGTATTCGCATGGTTTTGTGTTTGGCCACCACTAGGGTTCCCCCGGGGATATCCGGAACTGACCCCAGGATGGCAGGTTTTTCCAAAATTACTAATAATTACCATTTCTGTGTTTGTCTTTGAAAATCATGAAGTTTGATACCCATATTAGCAGTATTCTCATGGTTTTGTGTTTGGCCACCACTAGGGTTCCCCCGGGGATATCCGGAACTGACCCCAGGATGGCAGGCTTTTCCAAAATTACTAACAATGACCATTCTTGAGTTTGTCTTTGAAAATCATGAAGTTTGATACCCATATTGGCAGTATTCGCATGGTTTTGTGTTTGGCCACCACTAGGGTTCCCCCGGGGATATCCGGAACTGACCCCAGGTTGGCAGGGTTTCCCAAAATTACTAACAATGACCATTCCTGAGTTTGTCTTTGAAAATCATGAAGTTTGATACCCACATTGGAAGTATTCGTATGATTTTCTGTTTGACCACTTTCGAACCGGTTCCAGCAGGAACCCTCTTCAGGAACTCACCTGGATATTAATATTTATGCATTTTTTTTGGTCAAATTTTAATGGTATATGATGTCTATAATCAGGGCTATACGAATAACATTAATTGTAACCAAATTGATAACGTTTAACTGGGTATACGGTGGTGTAAAAGGAAGTTGGTATCATTTTTACCCGATCTGACCCAGTGACCCACCGGAATAACTCCGGGCATGTAGACATTTCCGGCAATTTCAATAAACAGATCAAAACTAGAAACTCGTACGAGTCCAATAAAATCCAAAGTAAGTCGATACTGCTAAAAACGAATGCATGGCACTAGTTTGAATTTTTTTCTTTCACTCAGGCCGACACGGGTTAATCTAGGTAGTCTTCTCAAGTTCCAACGGTTCTGCAAGATTGCTGAAAGTCAATAGAGCTAAGGTTCTTAGTCTTCTCAAGTTCCAACGGTTTTGCAAGATTGCTGAAAGTCAATAGAGCTAAGGTTCTTATTCTTGCTTTGTAGTGAAATCAGTAGTTTTTTACTACAGTTTCAGGGATCTAGGAAAATCAGTCTACAATATTTTTAATTCGTAAGTCCAATTATATAAAAAGTACCTAAAAAGAATCTACTTAAATAGATAAATAGATAGTTATTCTCAGTTGCCTGATAATATTGTCGAAGATAGTCTTTAACCCATTCCCCATGAGAGTCAAATGAAACAACATGTGTTTTTCTAAGGATTGTTATGATTACGACATGTTCAGTATCATTTAAATTGAAAATTTCATAAAGTTGAGCTAACGCAAACTTCTGATGAAGTCACAGAACTAGTAATAGTAGCAAGATGCCTGATCATGAAAATAGGAGTTGAACCTATTTTCCGCATTTCGACATTCATTTTGTTCGGACATTCTTCGCAACGGTAAACTTGGATTTCACACTGATATATTCCTATCCATGGAGAGAACCTTGAGGTTGGTTTCGTTCTCCTGATTAGCAAATGCGTGTAAAGTTTCGTGAGACGGGATTTTGGATATTTTTCTACTCATTCCAATTTAGCGTCTTCTACATCTTGTAAACTTGTAGTCTAGAATGCGTAGTATTTTCAAGCAGCCCTAAATACTTTGAACTCTTGAATATTCATTTTTGTAACTAGAGAAATTTCTAACTTGGAATTGTTTTCGCTAAGAACTTTTCATAATTACGTTCAGTTTCCAGTAAATATCTCAAGTCATCAGAATTAATACATTTATGCAATAATTTTAGGCCCCTCCCGAAACAAAATCCTAGCTACGGGCCTGGCTGCACAGAGGAGTAACTGAGATCGAATCCTGGCCCAAATTATTTACTGCTACTATTGCTGTTATTGTGCCTTAATATGAACCTAAAACAGTCAATAACAAGTTTTTGGAACAATTTGGCATCTATACACCTATCAATGTAGAGGTCAATATTCTATATCCCTTCGAATACTAGTAATCTCGAGGATATCTTTCTGAATACATTTGTTTTTCTAGTTGCATAAACAAATGATCAGTGGAAAAGGAAAATGGGAAGGGACGTCTGTGCACGTATTCAAAAAAAAAAAAAATTAAAAAATTTTAAATCGCTTGGAATTTGTGGATCGGACAAGTCCGGAGGAGTTCTCATGTTTATTGTACACCTGGAATCGTATTAGTTATTATATCAATTAGCTTGTTTTGCAATACTACTTCAGCAACTTTGCCGGATCTAGCCGTTTAATATAACTTTTTTATCATTCAAGTTTGGAATAAAATGTTTAAAAAACGTATTTTTTAAAGTTGGTGCAGTGCACAGCAACACCACTATTTTCAGTTAGTTTTAGGCTGAAATTATACAAACGGTTGTGATCAACTACGTTTGTAATAATATTGTTTTATTTAATTCAGTTATATCACTAGAAAGCGGTATTACTGGATATATAATGAAAATGATTAAAAAACTTCGTAATATATCACCATCATCAATGCAAAAATTCTTTAACAATTTTCGACATATTCATAATTTTGCCACATTATACGGTTGGCTTCTAGGTATGTAAAAAATATATAACGAAACAAAAAATCGAAAAAAAATATTTTGGTTATTGGCCAGGAATTTGTTCTCGCTACTCCACTGTGCACCATGGGCCACAAATCGATTTTTTTGGTCGAAAATACAGAACTTATAAACCGTTAGTACTAGACTTTCAGTGTCTTTGGAACAAATTCTCTACAATAAGTGTTCTTCATTTTAGGGAAAACGAAATTGGGGTGGCCCTCTCGATTTTTGAAATAAAAAAATTATCTCCTCAATGAAAAAAGATAGGAGAATATGACCTTCCAAAGAAATGTAGAAAAATTAATTTTGAGTAATTTTGCTGAAAACGTCGAAACTCTATCTTCAACGGTTTTTATTTTACAGTGATTTCCCTTGTTCCGTTTAGGGTGGCTCTTTAAAATTCAGTTTTTTTAATATAACTTCTTTGAAGTGGATTTCTCGTAAATGTCGACTTCAGACAAAAGTTAGCTCTTACAAATGCGCACATTTCTTCTTCAGAGACCAACTCATTAACTTTTATATAAATAGAGTTATTGACGATTTTATGCTCAAAATTCGACATTTTCTAAGCTAAATAACTCCGAAGGTGGCAAAAAGTGGCAATCAATGTTATGACCAACTGATAGTACTTCAAAAACACTACAAAATAAGGGGTACATGGTTTGTCTCCTAGCGACTGTTCATGTGAAATGTTTGCTTATAAACTCCCTCTGTTATAGAGAATGTATGCGGAATTCATCTAAATTCGTACTTAAAATATATATTAATCATAGTCGCCGTTCTTATATACACATATCCGGATCTCCGATGCAAATCAAATTTAATGGTACTCTCGAAACATGTTATTCTAAACTTGTTTCGGGGAGTGAAATTGTACATAAAACATGTGGTTTTCGGACAACGGTTTATAAAAAGGATGTTTGGAGTATTTGCATGGCATACGTTTTATTCGAATGGCAAAAAAGAAATTATTATCAACGTATTAGAATATATTGAAAGCTCAGGTCAGGGGCGGCGAAACATTTTACGCCCGAGTGGGTAGAAAGCATAGGATGAGGGGTCCTTTAGTAATGATTTTTTCCTTCCTTCGCAATGCATACTCTTACATTACATTCACATTAAGTCACGTTCGTTTATGCAATTGGAATTGTGGTACATCGATGTTTTCAAATGTGTGTAGTGCGAGATACTTGCGTTGCACATCTAAATTTTTTGAAATGGTTCAAAATTTCGAGTAGGTAATTACCCACTCGGTTATTTTCGGGTGGGTAGTACTACCCATACTACCCACGCTTTCCGCCGGCCCTGGCTCAGATTTACCGTAAAGGAAGTACCCTTTGTTTAGCATTAATGATTTATTTGTCTTTTTTTTAATTATATTACCTCCTCTGTTTCAGCTCACTGTAATTTGCTCTAATAGTTTCATAAAATACAATTTTTTGTCTTTGGAAATTAACAAAAAAAATTCCACGTGAACGTTGGGGGACAAGCTGTTCAGCTCTCATTATTAGTATTTTTTACTATTATCAAACGTATAGATTGGCAGACTCCTACTTCGGAGTTATTTTCCATACGCGGCAAAAAAACTTTATCAATGATATCAATCCATTATCCATTTCATAATAACTCGATGAGGTTATGTCGATGGATTAATTGATGCTAATAATGGGTCCTTTATGAATTACTTCAAGCGAGATAACCTACATATTAAAAACGGAAGTTTAGACTACTAAGGATGGTGCAAATATGCGATAATTCAACAATTTCGACTGCTCTGGAAGATTCAGGGATTCTGTCAAGTGACAGTTTTTATGTTGATTTTAGGCTTTTAGGATAGAGATTCTATCAGGATTCTTAAACTTTTCACCGAGGGAAATAATGTAAAACTGGTGTTGTATAATATAAATTTTCAGTATTTTTCATTCTGGGACGATTTTCATTAATGGGTATTTTTACGTATTTCGTTGTAAGTTTTCTACAAGAAACAATAGGTAAAACGTAACCAGGTTGACGCTCTTTACACATTAAGTGGGTTATTCCACTTTTATTCAAAATGGGCAGTTTTCTATGCATTAAAAGGTACTTTAATTTATCAGAGTAGAAATTGTTGAAACGCACAGAAAAAAATTTACCGCTGAGAAAATCATTATAGGGACGATCCATAAATGACGTACCATTTTTTAGTGATTTTTAACACCCCCTCCCCCATCGTAGCATTTCGTCACAAACCTCTAAATACCCCCTCCCCACTGGTAATTACGTAGCTTGACGGTAATTCTCCCCCCCCCCTTGTCCACGAAAAATATCAAAAAATGAAAAACGATATTAGTTAGTCCCCTTTAAAAAAGCTACGCAGCACGACATGACCCCTACCCCTCTGTCGTCACACATCATCACAAAATACAATACTTCCCCTTCCCCATATAATGCTACGTCATTTATGGATGATCCCATATTAGTTTTTCAAACTAATAAGTTGGTCTCCAAAGAAAAAATAGGCACTTATCAGAACGAAATTTCAATTTTTTTGGAAAATTTACTTCAAAAGTATTTTATTGAAACACTATTTTTTAAAGGTCAAGCTAAACCAAATAATGGAAAATGCCGTAAAATAAATGCCTCTGACGATATTTAAGGAATTGTCAACAAAGTTACTCAAACATGATTATTTTTTAATTTTCAGTAGGTTTTCATACTTCTATTGTTATTATTCAGGAGAAATTATTTTCATTCCAAAAAGCAAGAAAACTACCCTGTTTTTTACACCGAAATGAAACGCACTTATTGTGAAGAAATTCTTTTGAAGAAACTGAATGTCTAGCACTTACGGGATATAAGAACTGGATTTTCAACAAAAAATCGATTTTTGGCTCATGGAACAGAGGTAGTTTATAAGCAAACATTTCACATGAACAGTCGCTAGGAGACAAACCATGTACCCCTTATTTTGTAGCGTTTTTGAAGTACTATCAGTTGGTCATAACATTGATTGCCACTTTTTGCCACCTTCGGAGTTATTTAGCTTAGAAAATGTCGAATTTTGAGCATAAAATCGTCAATAACTCTGTTTATATAAAAGTTAATGAGTTGGTCTCTGAAGAAGAAATGTGCGCGTTTGTAAGAGATAACTTTTGTCTGAAGTCGACATTTACGAGAAATCAACTTCAAAGAAGTTATATTAAAAAAACTGAATTTTAAAGAGCCACCCTAAACGGAACAAGGGAAATCGCTGTAAAATAAAAACGCTTTTAATCCACCTAACAGTGTGATGAGACATTTCTTATAACTCTTATCACTCTCTTCGGATATTATATCGTTTGAGAACATTTAGAACTTGATGCTTCGCGATGTTTTTGATAACACATACTACATGGGATAGTGGCAGGACTCAGAGAATCGCTCAAATCAGTATAGGACAACATCAGTGCTAGAAATCTCAAACCAAATCAATGGGAAAGCGAAAAAATGGCCCATAAAATACACATACCAACGAACTATTGTTAATGCTCTGTTAATAAAATATCTAAATTGTGGTGGGAAAACTGAATTTTCCTAAAGGTGTTATATATTGTACTGAGCCAAAAAAATCGAAATTTTTTTTAATCGATTTGAAGTTTATACTTTACTCAAATTTCCAACGCGACTGAGATCTAAGAAATCAACGCTTTTCCTTGAAAAGGGCGATACTAGCAGTGATACCATTCAAAGAAAATCAACAGTGAATATTTCCAGACTTGGTTTTATTTCATATTAAAGAACTTTTGTGCTTTTACATCCTAGATTACATGATTCAGTGATCGAAACCCAAAACTTCATAAAGTATTTGAAATTATTAAATTACAATTTGTTTTTGCTATTGAAATTGACAAAATGATAGTATCGCCCCTTTGACGATTGTTTACTTTTTCGGTCCCACCTATCAGCATTGAAGTATCGCCCTTACGTTTTTTTACAATAACTACCGTTCTACACCACCGATTTCGTCCGTGTTTTTTCAATAGCGATCATTGTTACTATTTACAGCTGGTATCAGCTTGATAATCCTAAAAAAATACGAAAATAACAGTTTCGCTTCTAAACTGCTAGCAAAAAAAGTATCGCCCTGTTTGTTTACATGGAGCGTGGAGGGCGAAACTTTAAATAAACAAACAAAAATACAGTTTCGCCAGTTGTATTTTTTGCTGTAGTTTAAGAAAGCAATATCGTAGAATCCAAATTTTTAGGTTAATTTGTTGCGTTTCAAAGCCCTTATTCGCATGTATGAAAAAAGCCATATGTTTACATTTGTAAGTATCGCCCTTTTCACAAAAAAGCGTTGAAATGAAATCGCAGCTTCTGATATTACGCTATCTGTGAAGTGCATGCGTGCATAGTTCCAAATTTTACTTCGACATCGACTTTTTCTAAAGGTGACTTCCCAGTAGTATCCTTGATTATGAATTATTATCGCTAATCCTAATGTCAAAGAACAAATAAAAACCTCTCGAAAACGAACCGTTTGGGAATATCATCATCATTACTGGAATTTTCATTTTCACGAAACTTTTCGATAACCTTCCGTCACTTGCGTAAATGCACTGGGTGCACAGTGCTCTGAAAATCTAGCGAAATCGTCTTAGGGCACCAGCGGGTATAATTCAGAGCTGCGCGGCGAGTTTAATCTGTAAAGAATACTAAAAATTAATTTCTATTCCATAATTTTCAGTTCAGCAATTCGAGAGATCGTGCTCACCGCAAGCCATGAAAAATAGACTACGTTGTGAAACGATGGTCACTATTTATTAAAAAATCACGGTTAAATAAAAAATTAAACTATTAAAAAATTTCAAATAGTTTATAATTTTCACAAACTTATTAGGAAAAATGTATTAATAAGCTTTCGTAATATTGTGTAGGAAAAAAGCTGAAAATTTCAGTTTTTTCTCTATCTGCAACATATAAACCCTCAAGTATACCAATTAATCAGTATACGAATTGGAATAGGTTCGCCAAATTTTGGAAGAAGTCTATAAAATAACCCCTTGAAAACTACCTAAAATTGTTGTAGTTCGATACAATAAAAAAATTTCCAAAAATGAAATGTACCTATTAATGTGAAACACAGTGAATAATACATACAATAAAGACCCATTTTTGTCAGTCTCATGGTGTATTTTAGGCTGACAAAATGGGGACATTGACTAAATCGGGCAATTTTGTTTCTTTATAATAAACTGAAGCTGTTAAAATATTCTTCCCGTCCCTTGATGTAGTCTGATAACTATTTCTGATTATGATGAACTTTTTATTTTTGCATATATCCATCTTCATGATAAGGAAAACATGCTCAAGAAAGGATTTACTCGAATTCAGTCTTGTTCGTCTGCTAGAGCCCATTAAACATATGTTCATATTTGGCTGATAAAATCGGATTTGCAATGTATTTTAATAGATATTCAGAATTCGAAGAAGTTTCTTGTGAACGAGTGTAGAACGACTTTGTTTCTACTTACTTGAAGTCAGCGGCGTAGCCAGAAATTCGGTTTGGTGGGGGTTTGGTGAAAATCGATCATACTGTCCAAACGGCATAATTCCGAAACCGTAATTTTTGAAGTTTTAAAATTATGCAGAACTATTTTTTCAGAAAATAGTAACAGAGTTCGTGTCTTTAGCGAATTTGTTGAGACTTTATTGTAGTCATGAATATTAACCTGAGAAAATTCACCATAAATACTTCTTGGACGATATACCGTCAAAATTATTTTATCAAATGATGCGCTGTTTAACGTTTGTAAAACTCATCGAAGATACTAAACCTCCGAAATTGGCGGTTTCAAAATGATGCTATCTTGACCTTAAATTACTGTTTTTAAACATTTGACCTATACATATAATTGGTCATTCAAACAAAAATCAAATGCTCATCAAAATCGATCAGGAACTGCTAGAGTCGAATGGAAATCGTCATTTTTCATAAATTTCTCTCTACATTCGGAAAGTGTTATCCTCGTTATTAATCGTATTACGTTTTCGTCTCAACTCGACGCATTCCCAAAATAAAAACCTGTTTTAATCCACCTAGTGGTGCAATTGTGCTTGTCTCATTTGTCCAGACTACGATTCCATGGCTGGTTATGTTCAATACAATGGTGGAAATGAATACACTCAAGTTTTTTTTACGCGGTTTTTTTTGCGCGGTATTTTTTACGCGGTTTTCATTTACGCGGATTTTGAAATTTACGCGGTTTTCATTTACGCGGTTTTTGAAATTTACGCGGTTTTCATTTACGCGGATTTTGGAATTTACGCGGTATCCATCAATGAGGCTCCCTTTATCGCGGATTCTTAAATTTAAGTGGTCTTCATTTACGCGGATTTTGAAATTTACGCGGTTTTCATTTACGCGGATTTTGAATTTTACGCGGTTTTCATTTACGCGGATTTTGAAATTTACGCGGTTTTCATTTACGCGGATTTTGAAATTTACGCGGTTTTCATTTACGCGGATTTTGAAATTTACGCGGTTTTCATTTACGCGGTTTTCATTTACGCGGCTCGTATCCCCCGCGTAAAAAAAAACCTGAGTGTATTACATGTTCAGTACGATTTGCACATACATACAATGGATCGACAGCCACGATCTTGAGATACTATGTGATACTGAAACATCGCTTGAAACCAGCGGCGGATCATGGAGAAAGATCCGGGAGGTCCAGGTCCTGCCGAAATTTTTCAACTTGTTAAGAAATTTTAAACTAGTTTTAATTTTAAAGTAGCAACCCCTCACTGCATACCTCCCTCGGGCCGGTATGTTTGAAGATTTTTAGAGTGATTGCATAATCTTTCTATATGAGAAAGACAAAAATGTACCAAAGTCTACAAAAGTCAATTTTTGTCTAACATCTCAATGTTTCATGCATTTTAAAGTCATTTGGCATCAAAAATACAAATTTGATTTTGAAAATTTTTCATTTCAGTTTATATGGGAATTTGCTGCGTGATTGCACTCTTCAACTCGTAACTCCGGAACCGGAAGTCCAATCAATAAAAAATTCAATAGCAGCCGATGGGAAGGTTGTACCTTTCATTTGAGACTAACTTAGTGCAAATTGGTCCAGCCATCTCTGAGAAACAGAAGTCACATTTTTTCCACATACACCCACACATACACACAGACATTTTCCGATCTCGACGAACTGAGTCGATTGGCATATGACACTCGGCCCTCCGGGTCGGGATTAGATTGACGAATTTAAGAGTGAATGAGAAAGACAAAAACATTTTTAGCAAATGTTGAAAGTTATGCATTTTTTTTGGTGAGCAGTTCTATGTTTCATAGACATTAAATCAATTTTAACTTCGCTTCCTATTAAATAAAGACCATTATTACAGTACATTTCTACAAAAACGAGCTCATATTGAAAATAAATCTGAGGATTATGATTGATTACAGAACACTGGAATTTTCTATTGGAATGTTCTCAGGCAGGAATTTGATATTGATGCTATTAGACAACTGTGAAATGAAGACACATATTAGGACCCCATTCCGACAATTTATCAAAAGTCCTAAAGATGTTTACAACAACAGGTTATCAATCCACGGATCAGATAATTGTTATTGTAATATTGAATTAAATCAGTCTGCATCAATAAATTTTCAACTTCAATCCAATATTTTTTTGGGTGTTGCGGGGGAGGGGGGGGGGTTGTATGGTGGTTAACCTCAAAACCTTCTCTTGGCTACGCCGTTGCATGGAGTTATTTTTTTCGCTTTTCATTTTCCGATATGTTTCAGATCGATCCGATGGTTATAAGTTAGAAAAATTGCAGTCAGAAGGTTCGCACAAATGAACATTTTTATACTGATAAGTTATCAAGTTCCTTCCAGACAACTTGGAAGTGTTCGGTGATTATTTCTAGCGGTTGTAGATAGTAAAATGAAATACAAAATTCGTTTTATCGAAATAATGTTTAGCTTATTTCAATGGATTATTACTATATTGAACAATAAATAGGCGACAAAGAGTAATTTACAAACAACAAGCCATAACTTTTAAAGTATTCAAAATAGATATTTGAAGTCTTCAGTAAAGTTTTTCGCAAAATTTGTGAAAATATCTCACTCATAGGGGGATTAATCAGCAAAAGCACAATACCGAAAGAAAGAGCATATTGCCTCCATTATATTCTCCGAAAATACTATTGACCTAAAATAAGCCGTTTTGGCGTTAATAATAGATTACATGTTTTTGGTCATATTTCTGGCAATGGGAAATGATAAAAATCTTTCGTCCGCATTTAATGTTTAATATCTCTTTTGATAATAGTCCGATTTCAACAATCTATAGCTTGTTCGAAAGGTATTCGTTAAAGCTATCTAAAAACATATAAATTGTGAATCTATATTTTCAATTTTGGCAGATAATTTAAAAAAACTGCAAAAAAGGCCATTTTTACGCATTCAAACATTTATATCTTGGAAACTAAATATCAGAATCAAAAACAAATTAATAGCGTTCATACTATTTTTTAGTTCTTTCATTTAAAATTGATTTGGATAAGATCGGTTCAGCCATTGCTGAGAAACACGAATGAGAATTTGTCCGTTACATACACACACACACAGACACACACACACACACACACACACACACACACACACACAGACATTGTCCCAAATCGTCGAGCTGAGTCGATTGGTATATAAGACTCGGCCCTCCGGGCCTCGGAAAAAATCTTGAAAGTTTGAGCGAATTCTATACATTTCTTTTATAAGAAATCTAAAAAAAAGGTGCGAAATCGGCAAAGTCCCAAAAAGTCGATTTTTACAAAAAAAAAAATTTCGAGATAACATAAAATCTCGACGTTTCATGCATTTTAAAGATGTTTGGCATTAAAAATACGAATTCGATTTCCGAAATTTCATGGGGTCCCCCCTTTGGAAAAAAAAATTTGAGCTCCGGCTTATATGGGAATTTCATATGTGACCGGACGATTTAGTCTATATTTCCGGACCCATATAAGCGATCCGTACGAAATTTTATAGACATCTGTGGGGATATTATAGCTATCATTTGGGACTAAGTTTGTGAAAATCGGCCCAACCATGTCAGGGAAACTGATGTGAGTTCGTAAATTTTGAAAGATGGCCGCTTTTCCCGGGCACTTCCGGAACCGTCTATGGTGGTCAATGTAGTCAACGAAAGTTTGTTTGGCCGTCGGTGACCTAGAACTGCAAAGTTAAGTTATTTGAGAGACAATTTAGCGAAATTTTTACCTTTTTTGCTTCCATCGGAGTATCGGTTTGAATCACAATTTGCTATGTGATCACACGCCACAACCAGTAACTCCGGAACCGGAAGTCGGTTGGGGATAAAATTTAATAGCCATTTACAGGGACGCAACATCTTTCATTTGAGACTAAGTTTGGTTCATTCGGTCTAGCCACCTCCGAGAAACCGATGTGACTGTTAGTCTGAATTTGGATACTTCCGCCGGGGCTTCCGGAACCGATGATGGTGGCCAATGTGACCAAAGAGACTTTGAATGGCTGTTAATGACCTAGTACTACAAATCGAAGCAGTTGTGGTCACATTTTGGAAAAATTTTCACCATTATACATTCATTGCAGAATTTCTTAAAATCGACATTTTCTGCGTGATCGTACTCATCATCCTGTAATTCCGGAACCGGAAGTCGGATCCATTAGAAATTCAATAGCAGCCTATGGGAACGTTGCACCTTTCATTTGGGACTAAGTTTGTAAAAATCGGTTCATCCATCTCTGAGAAAAGTGAGTGAGATTGTGTTCGCGTACACACACACAGACGCACATACACACACATACATACACACACACATACATACACACACAGACATTTGCCGAACTCGACGAACTGAATCGAATGGTATATGTCACTCGGCCCTCCGGGCCTCCGTTAAAAAGTCGGTTTTCAGAGCAATTGCAATACCTTTCTATTGAGAAAGGCAAAACATATTTTTTAAAGTTGGTGCAGTGCACAGCAACACCACTATTTTCAGTTAGTTTTACGCTGAAGTTATACAAATGATTGTGTCCAACTACGTTTGTACTAATATTGTTTTATTTAATACAGTTATATCACTAGAAAGCGATATTGCTGGATTTATAATGAAAATGATTAAAAAACTCCTTAATATATCACCATCACCAATGCAAAAATTCTTTAACAATTTTCGACATATTCATAATTTTGCCACATTATACGGTTGGTTTCTAGGTATGTAAAAAATATATAACGAAACAAAAAATCGAAAAAAAAATTTTTTGGTTATTGGCCAGGAATTTGTTCTAGCTACTGTGCGCTGTTGCAAGTTTCCCCGTTTGACGGTACTTAATATGTTTGGTAAAAGAAAATTGAAATATTTTGGAAGATTTTCCTAAAGAGAATTTTCTCGCTGTTGTGCTATCTTGTGACAAGCGCCAATTGACCCTTTGCGAGAAAATTAAAAGTTTGAGATTCAATATTTGAAAACTCATAAATGTTAGATGCTTTTCGGAGAAGACAATCGATGCTTTTATGTTTTCTGTGGTAATCTCTTCATTTATGCGAAGCTCGGCCTACTATATTGTCAGTTTTTTTCCTTAAATGGAAACAAAAGCCAAAATGTGATGTAAAAACCTGTTGTAATCCACCTAGTGATGCAATTGTTCCTTTCTCATTTGTCCAAACTACGATTCTATAGCTGGTTATGTTCAGTACAATGGTGGAAATGTATATTACATATTCAGTACGATTTGCACATAGTACATACAATGGATCGACGAAATAGTTCACAAAATTAAAAAAATATCGCTCATGTGTTCGTGAGCTGGTTCATTATTATTAGTATTATTTTCATGGCTGACGATTTGTGCTCGTAAAATAGTGCTCAAAATCAGAAAATATTGTTCATGGATTTGTGAACTGGTTCATGATTCGTAATACATTATTTACAATCTATCTTGATGGCTTGCGATATTTAGAAGGCATCCGTAATCATTTCCAATTCCATGTAACTCTGGACATGGTCTTAAAATTTTCACGTGAACTATTTCACAAACTTTGAGTTTTTTATAATATATCATATATGTATCGCGATTAGTAATATTAGTAATGAATGCGAGTAGCATATATAATCTATTGGGACCTCGAACATCGTTATTTTTTTTTAATAAGATTCAATGTGATGTCTGGACAGAAAACGAAAACTGCGCTGAGCAACGAAAATATATTATCGAGTCACAAATCGTATTCGTGATGCAGTTCACAATAGTAATTAAACATGAACATGAGCCACATTATTCCCCGTGTCAAATTCGAAAAAAAGCTCAAGAGTGAAATATTACGATAACGTGCATATTAATTAAGAAAATCGTGACTAAGATCCTGAAATCATAACATAAATTACACTACTCGTAAGGGGTCATGCATAAATGACGTAGCAGTTTGGGGGGTAGGGGGAGTATACAAAATTTGTGACGAAGTTTGACGAGGGGAAGGGTAGGGTCAAAAGTTGTGCGACGTAGCATTAAGTTTAAACTTTTTTGACGGGCATCAAAACCCATTGATTAGAGAAAAAAATTAATGTTTCTCCATACCCAAGAGAAATAAATTTAAATTTACATTTTTCATGCGGTTTTTCAAGTGGTAAATTTTGCGATTCGCTGAATTACAATCTCGCAAAAAAAAACGAAAAGATTTTGTATGCTTATTTAACTTGCTACATTAGTTAATGTTGCTAACTAGTAGACTTAGTTTGGTAGCTGAATTAAATTTTCTCTTCGGATTCAACCAAACAAAATTTAATAATTTAGATTAACGTATTTTTTCTTAGAATTTTTGGCAGCTGCAGTATTGTGAACTAAGAGAACTTCTCTTCATGCTTCCCTTGACATATAAAATTCAAAATAAAACAATCAACACTATATTTGTCACAAAATTGGCATATTTTGTACGTAATTTTCTGTTCTAATGAAGATGTTGATAAAAATCGTCAAATATTTTGTAAGGAAATGGAATTAAAAGAAATGAAAAACATATGTAACTTTTTTTCATCCCCAGTGGCGTTGTGCAGGACCTTTGTGGAATGCTACGTTGTTTATAAGGGGGAGGTTATAATTTTGTGACAAAGTGCTACTAGGGGGGAGGAAGGGGTCATAAATCGCCGGAAAAAAGCTACGTCATTTGTGTACGTCCCCTAACCAAAATACTAAAAATCTGTACTATGATCCTGAAATCATGAACACAAATCACTCTACTTGTGACTAACATATCACAATAACATGAATAAAAATAACGGAAACCAGAACTGAGAACCTGAAATCATGAACATAAGTAACACTACTCTTGCGGAAAAATCCAACACAAAACTCATGAATAAAATATCACGGAAACGTGAATATAAATTACGAATATGGTGAATAAATCCCTGAAATTTTGAATATAATTCGTGGTACTTTCTCCGAAAAATCCGATAGCAAACTCTTGAATATAAAAGTAACGTGATGAAAAATTACAAATATCGCGACCAAGCTCCCGAAATCGTGAACATCATTTTAATTGATACACTGCAAACCAGTGTATCCCCAAAATATGAACAAGAATCATAAGAAAAACTAATCATGTTCAGGGAACAGCCTCAGTAACCCAACTAAAGATTGCAATGTAACGCCATGCACATTTTTGCACGAACTAGTTTTTGGAAAACACACATAGTTTCATGAATTCAGGATTTTCGTAAATTGTTCAGTTCACGAAATCGTGATTTTTTGTTCATGAATTTATGAACGAATTTTCTTCCGTGTACATTACTTTGAATCTGGTTCCAAGATTGTTGTGATATATGCTTAGATAAGTGGAAATAGCTTCAGCTCTCTAGCTACATTCCTGGTCTCATACCAGGCTTGCGAAAGCAGCCCGAGACCAAAAAACCAGCTTTTAATTCTTAAAAAAAACTATCTGTCATCCTTCCAGCTAGCAAAAAAAAAAGAAAATCAGTTCATACCGGTCATCGATCGTAACTTGTAAGCGAAGGTTCGTGAAACCAAAAGAGCAATGTGCCAAATGGCAGTGCAGAAAGGAACAAAAAGCTGAATCCAACAGACCAGGAACTGGTACGTGTCGTAATCTGTTCTGCATGTCGAGCAAGCATCCCTGGCTTGCAGCCATACAGCTGAGTCAGAAAATAGGATAAGAAAAAAAAGCTGTTGTTATTGTATTTACCCAACAGTTGAAGACGTTGCTATCGCACAGGAAAATGACAGCGGTAAATTTCCGGGGTGTTAAGTATAGATAATAAGGTTATTGTTTTTTTCTGTTTCATGATGTACGTGTTCATGGCGGAATTTGACAATGGAAGGGTGCATGTAACGGCTGGAATGATATATAGTTCACTTATCATACGTAGGAGTATGACGGTATAAGAATCATCTAATTTCAATAATTATCTTGCTAAAGGAATCGATGCCTTTTGCAAGTCCTATATTGCAAGCATGGTCAATATTTTTAATATACCATTGTTAGAGTATATGTTAAAAAATCTAATTATGCGAAGAGCGTTCTGGACAAATTGCAATAATCCTACACAATAACGATAACTAAATTTCCTTGCAGGAATGATAAGATTTGCTTTAAATATTGAACATGTTAACCTATAACAATTTATGACCGACTGAATGATTTCGATGGTAAGCAGTAGTGATTCTCGTTATTGGCCAGCATAAGCCTTGAATCAATCTGACTATGCAAACTACATGCCTCCTTTGCACAGTTCAACAGTCAATAGACCATAAATTCGTATAATTGCTGCATCAATCGCGTAAACGCACCATAATGCACTCTCTGAATAGAGTTAATGTATCATTCGCTCCCGTTCAGCAACCCCATTGTTGCCCCCATAAATTGAATCAGTTCACATATTATTCTGGGTTCGTTGAATATTTTTTTCTTTCTCTTCGAATCAGGCGAAATTTAATTGATCTGTTATTGGATTTATACCAAAATCGAATGAAGCGTGTTTTTTTTTTTATTGAACTGCAAAAACAGAAGGTCGTTATGGCTAAACTAGTAATGTCACTTTCAGGTTGTATCAAAACAAATTCAATGAATCCCAAGTTTTTTGGATTAAAATTATAACATTCCACTAATCGCATGATAACTTCCTGTACTGAGATTCCAAATCGAATCGAATGAAGTAGTGAAAAATTCAACTAAGCGTAATCGAATCTGAACCGACACGAATCCCAGGCCCCAAAACTGTATTTGAAACAATCAGTTTCGGTGCTCCAGTATCCAGTCTGTATGGAACATAATTTCGCCGACTGCACAGAACACCCCTCGCACGGATCCGATCGTTCTAGAATGTAATTAATTTCTCCGGCCTCATTTGCATCGGTCAATATTGATAGTGACATTTTGCACTGAAAACAACTTTTTGCTTCGTTGATGACACTCCCACGAAGCGCACGAGGACCGGCTTTAAACCCGTTAAAGCAAAACAATTTCCAGCAAAGTGAAGTGCTCCTTTCAACTGCGTGTTTTTGCCCGTTTGTCCCGATACCAAACGGAACTGATTGAATGGATGAGCTCTCTAGCTAGTCTAAAATGTGTCTATTCCTATTACGTACATTCTTCCGCTAACCAGAAGCACGTTCGAAATCAATCAAGCCGCCTGACGTTCCTGTCCAGCACAAACGAATCGTTCCAATACCGGCACTGACCGGGTGGACAGCAGCAACCGGCATGCAGTGGAACTTGTATACAGAAGAATTTTGTAATGTCAATTACAATGGTCCCATCTTGCACGTATCCTGTGGGGATTTCGCTCAGAAGAATTGATTCATTTGGAATGGTTCGTTGGAAGGGAAGCTCCTTCCTCTCACCACCAATGCAATGTATGAAAAGTAGCACAACGTATTCGTCTGAAAAGTGCAGCAGCAGTGTGTTTTAATTATTTACCAGACCGAAGGAAGTTTGATGAAACCAGACCAGACCCAGCGTGCACTTTCTGTTGTCGGTAAACTTTTCCAGCTGCTGGGGCATCTCAGGCAGATGAGGTTTCGATTATGTTTATTGACCGGTCGTTCTGCCACACAAGCACGTGTTGAGAGCAGAAGTGATGACTTCATCCGTGTGTTGGGTTGTTTGGTAGCAGTCAAAGCGCAGGCTGGCTCTATTTTTCGCCTGAAAGCAGCTCGTCGTCCTTACCATATAGGTACATCGAATATGTAATTTCTAGAGCAACTTCACGATTCTGGTGCACGGTTGGATTGCTTCGACAAATATTGGTTGAACGTTGGTTCACGCTTCTCCTGACTTCAAAATCAGCGTGGCAAGCAATTTGTAAGCACGAACAAACAACTAATTCATCCGCTGATGGCTGCGAACCGAAAGTGCGAAACTGAACGGCGTATCACTATGGTGATTTGTGATGAGGATGGCGTCATGCTTTCTCCCGGTAATTAGACGGTAGTGCTGTGGATGGCGCCTAGTTCATATTCGATAAATTAGTTAATTAAGCTGAAGATTGTGCCAACATTGTTATTAGCAAGAGGGATCGATGCTTTCGAATAGATCAGTGTAGCCAGCGTCATGTATTACGTTCACATCAGGAAGGATTTTAGTGGCGGTTACAAGTATCGACCTTTTTTGGTGAGAATTCGGCAAATAATAAAAATTAAAGGGACAGGATCCGACCCCGGTGACATCAAAAATGTAGCTTATTCAAGAGAACGCAATATTATTCGCAAATGAATTTTAATCTATTTCAACCAATGTTGCAAATATTCTTCCCCAAACTCACGGTGTCTTTGCCGAACAACTTTATTCAAAAAAAATTGGCATCTGTAACACTTCGGGATATGAAAGAATGGACTTGTCCCTTTCATTTGAAAGTAAAACTAAAATATTCTGTCGGGGGTCTAGAACACTTTTTAATTTAAAGTTTTTTTTATTGAAAACTTAAGTTTTTTAATAAAATTAAGTCGCATTTTTGCTAATAATTGGTACTATAGACATTCAAAAAATACTAAAAATGAGTATCTGATGAATAATCTCATTGTCTACTACTTCGTAGAAAGCAATTAATCGATGTAAAATAACCCGAAAATGTTATTAAAATTTTATCAGTTTTTTAGATGTGCGCGGGCCTATGGATTAAGAAGTCGATTAACAAGGACTTACAATAAAATGTTGGGTTCAAACGAACAATAAATTCAGATAAATTTCAATGTTTACAAAGTCCCATTATCAGCAGAAAAAAATATTTTCAGATTCTTCCGGTTCTTGAGCGACATTGACACTTACGAACAAGGTGTGGAAAGGTGTTGACCAAATTTATTCGATAATCTTATACCTTTTCAAGATGGTGATTAATGTAGTAACGATTGTGATTTCTGTTCAATGTTTATCGTACTTTTTTCATTTCTTTTCTCGAGATAGCTAATGTAAACTAGAATGACCCTTCTTACTGATCCTTTCCTGCCTGGTAAAGTACAATTGGCTTAAATTCAAAGCTTTATATTTCATGAACTAAAGTAGACAGTTCGAATCATTGTAAAAAATGACAAATTTCATTGCAACTTTGGATTGAGAATCCTGTTTGTCCATTTCAACATTAAAAGAAAGATGATTGAAGGAGAAAAAAGCTCTTTGAGTTTTGGGTCCATGTTTGTTATCTTTTGGGATAGATTCATTTCATCAGAATTTATAGATGCAGAGTTTTGCTTGTCCTCAAATTTTATTTCCAAATCGAACACACTTCATATACTCTTAGAAAAAAGAACAAAACCAAGTTTCATCATTTCCTTTAAGAAGAAATTCCGGAGTTGTTACTCGTTGAACACGGATCACAACAGAAAACGAACAAGAAAATATCAGGCTGAACCATACATACAGTAAATTCTCAAAGTAATACAAGTCTATTTATTGAAGATTTCCCTCATAATTTGGGATAAGAGCAAAGACCACATATCAAGAAGACAGAGTTTCCAGTTCAGTTCAGAATCTGTAGACAACAGCAACATGACTTTCCGGTGAAGGTGATACTTTCTATATCTACTTTTATTTAGACAATAGACAAAACCTTTATTTCTCATTTACTATTGCGATTTCTGTTCAACGTACAGCGATTCCCAAAAGTTAACATACTTGAACATAAATCTCATCGAATTATTTTTCTATCCTTCATGAAACTGTCAATCAGGATTCTCAATCGAAATAAAATCAAATGACTGAATATCTAATCGAGTTTGATGAAATATAAAGTTAAAATTTAGGCCAAATATATCCCACAAGATGCTAACGAGCAAGAAGGTTGATTCAAGATTACATCAAGCATACTCCAGAATGAGCGAAGAATTAAAAAAGAAGAAACAAATATATCTGTGACAGAAAAAAAAACTGTTTCATTTTGCTGTATTACCCAGCATCTTTCAAAAGAGTACTAATTTCGTTCAAATTTTATCTACTCTTCTCTATATTTCCTACTCCTCCTGGTGCGCATAAAGCGGTGGAATCTGGAATTATGTTTTTTCCGCTTGAAGGTGGGACTTTGCTAGCATTCAGGTTCTTTTGATCACACTGTTAAAATAAGGCAAACCAATTTTTTACAAATGAAAATGTTTTTGGAATAAATCTTCTTAACCAATAGGCCCCGTGCGAATCTAGAAACGTTGATAAAAATTAATAGCTTTTTCTGGAGATTTTAAATCGCGTTGTACTTTTCTACAAAATTTCACACAATGAAATTGTCCATCAGATTCTCACTTTTGGTAATATTTGAATGTCTAAAGTACTACCTATGGGCGAAAATGTGAATCAGTCTCATTGAAAAACCTAAGTTTTCAAACAAAAAAACTTTAAAATAAGAAGTTGTTCTGGAGCCCCCGACAGAATATTTTAATTATACTTTCAAATGAAAGGGAAAAGCCCATTCTACCACATGCTGAAGTTTTAGCGATGCCAATTTTTTTTCGAATAAAATTGTTCTACCAAACACACCGTGAACTAGTTCACACGTTCATCTTCAATGCGATATTTGTCGTGTTATTCACCCATGCCTCGAATAACGCTGCGCCGTTCGCCACACGGGAGCACAGAAGCACCGAAAATGAATAATACAAACAAACAAAAAATCCGACCATTCGTTTTCGAGCTCTTGGTCGAGACACAAGTGCTTTTTTCCAATCCGTGCAGTGTATAGCGACAAAGAATAATTCTAATCCGCGTTCAAGGTTATCGTGCCAGTTCGGTTTGGTTCTCAGTCATTTGTTCGCGTGTGAGCATTAAACAATAGCCAGTTGTATAAGCTGGATCGGTTCGTCGTTGGACACCAGTTCAAACATAAGTGGTTTTCATCTTTCGTAACACATTAATTGCTTTCTTCCGTCCCCGTGCATTGGCGTTCTCGATGGTTCCCTCTCCGGATGGTCAAATGGAGGGTGCATCATGCTCAACTCCTAAGGCTCCCCCGGCCCAAATGCTACCCAGAACTCTCAACTGGTCCATTTGTAGTCTTCTTTCAGCCTAAGACTAAATTGCTGATTCTTCTTCAGATTTCTAAGGAGCTCATAGAATGGTTCTCGGCTGTGACCAGCGATGCCACATGTTTTTTTGAAATGTCTGTAGAAGAATAACTAAAATGTATGTAAAAGTCTGTAGATGGTTGTGTAAATCGTAGTTTCACTAAAATGTAACTTTAAAAATAGATTGAAAGTAGAATTCTATTGTGAATGAATCACTCGTATTCGAAAACAGTTATTCTAGCGCAATTTTACTAAACATTATTACCCTTTTAAAAGTCTGTAGATCTCTGGCTACGTCTGTAGAAGACATCAAAAGTCTGTAAAATACAGACATGTCTGTAAATCTGGCATCGCTGGCTGTGACCGAAATTTCGAAGGTCCGCTCGGACAAGATAACGGTGTTTGTTAGCAAACTTCAAGCAGGCAAACGATATTGCTTGGTGTGAACACTTAACGCGGGATTCTAACATGCATATTCCAGCTGTAAAGGTACAGTCTGAAGACGCCGTCACCGATGAGAGACATCTATGCTCACTTGCCTCCTGACGAGGGCGAGGCTGATGACCCACAAGAGGGAACATCTACTCGGGAGCCTAGAAGTTATAGGAAGAGGAGGAACATTTTCTCTCCTAAAGTTCCTTGTAAAGGTCAGAAGGTGTCCCTTGACGGGGCTCCAAAAGTGACATCTATTGGAAGTGTTGCAACCAAACCGAAGCAAGTAGCTCCTGATCTCGGAGGATTAAGCTCAGAGAAGGAGTTCCTAGCACTTCCAAGAACATCAAAAATCCCAAGTGTTCTTTTGTTTCAGTTCGAGAATAATCACAGCACTGGGATTATCAAACTCTCGGACATAGTGGACTGGATAATAAAAACTTTCAATATTACTGATCCTATTAAAAGTCTGTTATTAGCTCTTCTACCTACAGTAAGAACATTTTTGAAGCAGTTGACTGCTAAATGGCCCCTCCTTTCAGCGATTGTATCCTTCAATGGCTAACGCATCGAACGAGGTCACGGATTTGATCACTGTTCTACAGTGGAATTGCAGAAGTATCATCCCGAAAATCGATTCCTTCAAAATTTTAATAAATAATTTGAGTTGCGATGCATTTGCATTATGTGAAACTTGGTTAACTTCAGATATAGATCTCAACTTCCACGATTTTAATATTATTCGCCTGGATCGAGACACCCCATATGGAGGAGTGCTTTTGGGGATCAAAAAGTGCTATTCCTTCTACAGAATTAACCTCCCCTCGCCAATAGGTATTGAAGTTGTTGCTTGTCAAGTAACAACCAAAGGCAAAGATCTTTGCATAGCTTCCATATATATTCCCCCCAACACCGCGATTGGGCATCGCCGGCTACATGACATCATAGAAACCCTGCCTGCACCGCGACTAGTTCTAGACGACTTTAACTCTCACGGTACGGAATGGGGTTGCCTTTATGATGATAACCGTTCCTCTTTAATTCACAATATTTGCGACAACTTCAACATGACAATTTTAAACACGGGTGAAATGACACGGATTCCTGCTCCTCCAGCGCGCCCGAGCGCCTTAGACTTGTCCCTTTGCTCAACATCGCTGCGGTTAAATTGCACGTGGAAGGTAATTCCTGATCCCCACGGCAGCGACCATCTGCCGATTGTAGTCTCAATCAATAACGGTTCAAGGCCATTGAAATCAATCAATATTTCGTATGACCTCACACGAAATATCGATTGGAAGAGCTATGCTGCCGCGATATCCGACAACATCGAATCTACCCAAGAACTTCCTCCGGAGGAAGAGTACAGCTTTTTGGCTGGCTTGATTCTCGACAGCGCGAATCAAGTTCAGACTAAGCCAGTACCCGGCGCGAACATACAAAATCGCTCTCCTAATCCGTGGTGGGACAAAGAGTGCTCAGACATGCACGCGGAGAAGATCGCCGCGTATAAGACCTTCCGGGACGACGGATTACCCGCTAGCTATCGACAATACGCGACGTTAGAAACGCGAATGAAGAGTTTGATGAAAGCCAAGAAACGGGGTTATGGGCGCCGGTTCGTCGACGGATTAAGGAGAGAAACATCGATGAGCACTCTTTGGGGAACAGCCCGACGTATGTGAAACCGAAACAGTACTAATGAGAGCGTGGAATATTCAAACCGTTGGATATTCGATTTCGCCAAGAGCATTCGTACGGATTCCGCCCCGGCACAGAAGATCAACCGCGCCGCGTCCCCTCACGATAACGCGAACGAAACACCTTTTTCGATGGTGGAGTTCTCACTTGCTCTCTTGTCGTGTAACAATAAAGCTCCAGGGCCAGACAGAATCAAATTCAACTTGTTGAAGAATCTGCCAGACTCTGCCAAGAGACGCTTGTTGAACTTATTTAATAAGTTTCTTGAGGCTAACATTGTCCCACACGATTGGAGGCAAGTGAAGGTCATCGCCATCCAAAAACCAGGAAAACCAGCCTCCGATCACAATTCGTATCGACCGATCGCAATGCTGTCCTGTATCCGGAAGTTGTTCGAGAAAATGATCCTATTCCGCCTCGACAAATGGGTCGAAACAAATGGCTTACTGTCAGATACACAGTTTGGCTTTCGCAAAGGCAAAGGGACGAACGATTGTCTTGCGTTGCTCTCAACCGAAATTCAAATGGCCTATGCTAGCAAAGAGCAGCTGGCATCAGTGTTCCTAGATATTAAGGGGGCTTTTCAACATTCTTTCAGAGAAGCTGCACCAGCATGGTCTTTCAGCGACTTTAAACAACTTTTTACTAAACTTGTTGTCGAAAAAGCACATGCATTTTTCGCATGGTGACTTATCGACATCACGATTTAGTTACATGGGCCTTCCCCAGGGCTCATGTTTAAGCCTTCTGTTATACAATTTCTATGTCAACGACATTGATGAATGTTTTGACAATTCCTGCACGTTAAAGCAACTTGCAGACGATGGCGTGGCGTCTGTTAAGGGACCCAAAGCTGTCGATCTATAAGGACCATTACCTTGGACAATTTGTCTGCTTGGGCTATTAAGCTGGGTATCGAATTCTCCACGGAGAAAACTGAGCTAGTTGTATTTTCTAGGAAGCGTGAACCAGCACAACTACAGCTTCTATTAATGGGTCAAACTATAGCTCAGGTCTTCACAGTAAAATATCTAGGGGTCTGGTTCGACTCGAAAGGTACTTGGGGATGCCATATTCGGTATCTGAAACAGAAATGCCAACAAAGGATCAACTTTCTTCGTACAATAATCGGAACATGGTGGGGTGCCCAGCCAGGAGACCTAATTAGGTTGTATCAAACAACGATACTGTCGGTAATGGAATACGGATGCTTCTGCTTCCGATCCGCCGCGAACATATATTTCATCAATCTCGAAAGTATTCAGTATCGTTGTTTGCGTATCGCCTTAGGGTGCATGCAGTCGACCCATACGATGAGTCTCGAAGCCCTGTCGGGCATTCTCCCGCTGAAAAATCAATTTTGAGAATTCTCTTATCGATTGCTTATTCGATGCGATATCTTGAACCCGGAGGTGATGGAACATTTCGAAAGGCTTGCTGAGCTCAATTCCCAGAACCGTTTCATGTCTCTGTACTTTTGCTGCATGGCGCAGAATATTAATCCTTCTTCTTACACTTACCGTGTGCATTTCATAAATACTTCTGAATCTACTGTTTTCTTCGACACATCCATTAAAGACGAGATTCGTAGAATTCCCGACCACATACGCCCGCAAGTGGTTCCAAACATTTTTTTTAAATAAATTTCGTGAAGTTAACTGTTGTAAGATGTTTTATACCGACGGATCAAACCTCGAAGGGTCCACTGCCTTCGGTATTTTCAATCAAAAGTTCACCGCGTCCTACAAACTCAGTGACCCTACTTCAATTTATGCCGCAGAAATAGTTGCTATTCAGTATACCCTAGGAGTCATTGACACACTACCCGCAGACCAGTGCGGTAAAATATCAATTTCAAACGAAAATATTCGTTTCAATTGAAACTGCGAGCCTTTCACTGTAAGCATACCACCACTATATCAGTTGAGTTCTGCTGCCGTCTTCGTTTGAGTCGCTCAGAGTTCACTGTCAATTGAATAACAGGTTCTGGTCATTTGACGTTTTTGCCTGTTTAGTTTCTATTGAAAACCTACCTCACATTAGCATGGTCTCAGTTAATGGAAGTGAACCATTCCAATGAACCACTCACAAATGAATATGAATGAACACTCACTGAGATGAAAATAACTCCGACCAAGATAATAAATACATATAGGGTTAAGGCTATGATAAGACGAGACAACTCAAGACGGATACAGGTAGGAACATTTTTTCTCTGTATGAGTGAGGTTGTCATTTTTTCGAGTATTGTTTTGATTTGGTAATAATTATTTTTTATCAGTAGTTTCGAGATAAAAATGTAAAACCCGGCCTTTTCTCTCTTTTCACCGTGCGCCAAAGAACCGGGATGCTCGTCCGGATGATTATGTTTACTACCAGCGACCCGGTGGGCATGCTTAATTTTACAAGTTTAAACAAATTCACTCAAAAATGACAAATGTACCGACCCTTTCTTTCTCCTAATCTTGGAGCAGTTGTTTCTGTATTTTTAGTTTCTCACCTTTCTTTTATCCTGCTGAATGATTGTTGACAGATGACTGTATGCAGCTAGCGAGGTTGGCAGTGCAGCCAATTTCTTTGTCATATTTAGATATATTGCTTATTATAGCACATAATAATGACCGTTTAATTAACTCTTAATTTTCCAAAATGGAACTAATCAATCCAACATTTTTATCACATACTACATGTTTCTAGCAAATTTGGCCAGCATAACAGCCTATTTATCAGAATCAAATTTGCCACTAAAATTTATATAGAGATGGTCGTACTATCAAAATACAGAAATATACAGAAATCGTATTACTAGTTGCCTTGTCTTGTCTTAAGAGTAAAAGGTCGAACTCGTTAAAGGTCCAAGATGATAGATAACGGAAATCGATGGTTAAAGTCATTTTAAACGAAGGCGCAGTTGGTTGAGTGGTAAGCGTGACAGCCACCCATCCCAGTTGGTCTGGGTTCAATCCCAGCCGAGGTCGTAGAGATTTTTCTGAAAATTCTTCCTTCGGAAGGGATGTAAGGCCGTTGGTTTCCGGTCCATGAGTTGATGGGTCGATATCTAGTTACTAACAAATGTCCTCCTCCCGTGATACTTGTGGAGTACGCAGTAGTATATACGGCCTCTAGCAAAAGCACTTGCTGTAGGCCGGACGAACGTTCCTTCTGCGATCTACTTTCGGGCCTGGCCGATGCCGGTTTTGATCAATAAACACTTTAGGATTACCAAGAGTTGCACATTGAAAGATGTTTTCCTAATCCCAAGCATAATTACCTTCTGATTCCCTGTGCAACTTCAGCTAGTCCAGATCGATAACGGAGTGGCAGCCAGGGGTGGTCGTATAAAGTCAAGCTCAAGTTCAAGCTCGATGGTTAAAGTCATTTTAAAATCAGAGATGAGGGCAACATGGATACCATTTAAAAAGAGGTGAGGCCTATTTGAAATCCAAGATGACGGCCTTTGGTTACCAAGAAACAGTGAAAACAACTATCAATGTGGGTATCATTTAAAATAGTCATAAAACACCGGAATTTATGAATTTAGACCATCATGAAAACAAAGATGGCGGTTTTTCGGTAACCACTAAAGCGAAACCATAATCAATATATGTCTACATCGCTTTTGCAAGTACAAGTAGTCCTGGTCAGTAGTTGACGTAAACTGATGATTGAGGACATTTTGCTATCGATCCAATATGGCGACTTTTGGTTACTTCAATAAACCCACCATCGATATGACTTGTTTATAGCATTCATGTCGAGCAAAATCTTTTCGAATTTTTTCTGATAGAGAACATCGACTATTCTCGTGTCTGTAGACTGTGCTCGTAATGTGTTCCTATAGAACCAGTGTGGAAGTGTTTTACCCCTTCACCATGTCATCGGAACAGGAAAATATTGGTAGAGGTGCAAAGAAAATTGCTGAATTACATATTTGATTTTAGCAATGACTTTGACAGCTTCGTACAATAATTATAGCATATTGCATAATTATTTTTCAAAATTTCTTAAATTCGCAGATTTCAGACAAAATATAATGAATCTAGTAATAACAGCTTGTTGGAACTGGTTGCAATGAAAAACGTATTTGGTAGTACGTTCATCTCTATTATATTTTTGTTGCAAATTTGATTCTGATGAATAGGCTGTTATGCTGGCCAAATTTGCTAGAAACAAGAAGTATGTGATAAAAATGTTGGATTGATTAGTACCAGATAAATGTTGGCGAAATGTGTGTTAATAAAACGGTCATTATTATGTGTATTATATCAACATATCTAAATATGACAAAGAAATTGGCTGCACTGCCAACCTCGATAGCTGCATACACTCATCTGTCATCTGGCACAAGAAAGGCAAGATAACCAAAAACACGAAGCCAGTTGTCTCTTCTTGTCTTAGGCTTACCTGGATCTCATTTGACTGGTGCTCACTGGGTAAATTGAAAGCGGATCTATTCATTTGAGAGGATCAAACGAAGGAGGTTGACTATGAATTGCGACTCATTTGAAAGCGACGGTGAGTGAAGAGCCATGAACCGAGCTTCAGATCAACAGCATCTGATGCGTTAAATGAATATGAATGCTACCGTAGACGACTGATTGACTGCGTTCATTCAGTTTCGATTGAATGAAATGAAATTTTACTGCACTGCCGCAGACCATTACTTCATTGTTTCGGATAGCCTCAGTTCCATTGACGCTATTCGCTCGATGGAACATGGAAAGCACTCCTCGCATTTTTTAAGGAAAATACGGGGGATACTGAGTGCTTTATCTAACAAATCTTTCCAGCTTACCTTGGTGTGGGTCCCTCCTCATTGCTCCATTCCGGGCAATGAAAAGGCGGACTCCTTAGAAGGTGACGTTTTGAAAAGACCGATTTGGTTACACGAATTTTTCAGTATTACTCACCAGAGAACTCTCGAAAGTTACACGGGTGCGTTTCGGCTTCGCCTCATCAGAAACGTCGGAATAGATTAGCACCGGCTATATAGCATAGTCTCGAAAGTTGGCAAACCTCGTGGAAGAAATGGGGAGCTAGGAAGGTGGCTACATTCGATAGTCCCTAAGGTATCGACGAAACCTTGGTTCAAGGAGATGGATGTGGGTCGTAACTTCATTCGTGTGATGTCCCGACTCATGGCAAACCGCTGGTTGCACATCTCCGGCGTATTGGGCTCGTGGATAGTGGTATCTGCGCTTATGGCGACGGCTATCACGACGTCGAGCACATTGTCTGGACGTTCACCGAGTACAGTTCCACCAGGTCTCGGCTAGTGGATACCCTGCGGGCCCGAGGAAGACCAACCAACTTCCCGGTTCGAGATGTGCTGGCAAGCCGTGATCTCCTCTATATGTCTCTCGTATACACCTTCGTAAAAACCATCAATATACAAATTTAACTGCCCCTTCTTATTTCTTATCATTCTCAGAAGCGCTCTCGTCCAGCTGTACCATACACCCATGAAGGTTTGATGCGACTATAAGGCGACACAAAATATCTCTGTCGAATGAGCCAACAAACACGGGACCTACAGCACGAACATCACACGCGCAACTCGAGGTGTTGCCGATCCACATCTGAGTCGTACTACGAAATCGCCTGGAGAAACCTCTGCCGTCTTCAAGAGGACCACCCAGCGTCCCAGTACCGATTCTTCCTGATGAAGACCACCCGAATCTGTAATCTATGCCGTTGATCTTCCGATGCCTGAAACTGAAAGTTTATAATTTTCTCCCCCTGTCATCCCCCTGTCTCTTATAACCAGAAGTATCACCCCTACCTCCTTTCCGAAATATCTACTCGAAGCATTTAGCTCTTCATGTTTCTTCTAATTTTAACTATTATATTACATAATCTCGTTGAAAATGCCCAACTCTAGTAGCACATAAAAATAATTCAAATTAATCTCCCCGAATCTTTACAAAATTCGATCACGCCCTCTAGTTATTCCTACTTTTAAGATAGTTGTAAAATTGTCCCCCTTAGTTAAAAATTATTTGCTCCAGTAATCTCCCTGCTTACAATGTCAAACCATATTGCCATAAAAACTAAATGACCTCCTAATCTTACAAAAATTATATTATTTTCTTGTGTATTTGTATTCGAGAGCTATAAAATCTCCTTAGTTTCACGTAAAAATGTGATATGTAATCCCCTAGTTTTAAGTAATTTAAAAAGTAAAATAAAACAAATTTGTCACCTATAAGCTAACGCAAACGTGCCTTATCAAATGAACGAATTGAATAAAAAACGGCGTTTGTTTGGCCCAAAAGACCCCGAAAATTTCTCCAACATCGTGAGTAGGCTAGATCCACCGGGGCCAATGAACAGAACGAGCAAATCTCGACAGAGCTGGGAGCTTAATGGCTTAAGACGACGGGAACCGCTATAGGGAGGAATTCCGTCGCTGAGATACTCTCAGTCGGAGTAGGGTGGATTTTCCGCCGGGACTATTTACGTAAATCAAAGCTGAGTGCGCAGAAGTCGGACTGTTTATTGTGTATTGTGTGCTGTCGTATTTTATTTTCTACCAGGAAAATTATGAGATTATATCACAAAGAACAAATCTCCGAATTATATGGGACACGTGACAATCGCGCTAATTTATTTTGATTCCTGATTCTTGTTAAGAGCTCCGTAATACAATTTTTTGTAGGGTATGTCGAAAATTTTTCGTCAATTTTCATACACTTTATATTTTTTCTACAGCTACGAATCCCCCCCCCCCCCGTTTCTTGTACTTAGCGCTCCCTCGCTGCATTTTTTTTTTCTTTTAAAACCATTCCCTGAATCATATCTGTTGCTTGAATATCGATTACTCGGAAACAAAGCTCCGCCTTTAACTCCATTTTTTGCCAACCGAGTCGTTGTTGGAGCGTACACAAGTAACAAATCTAACAAAGTGAATCTTTTCCTGTTCAGCAAGCACATGATGATGAGGTGAATTTAGCCGAAAAGTTTTGATGTATATAGCGCGCAGTGTGATTTCGTTACCATCTGAGCAAAATGTTGAAGAGCGACGAAAAGTTCCCGGAGAAATAAAACAGGAATGCGACTACATTTTTCACTGCGGCACAAAAAGTTGTCCCGCTGAAGCGAGATGTTCTATTCAAATTACAACGGCTTTAAACTTTGCCGGTGACTTTGATATGAGGTCCGGGAAGCATGAATTGTTAGCTGGTCAAATATTTTTCCGATTTACGGGTTGATGAGTTGGTTGATTATACTTTGTTCGTGGCACAAAATTTCGTTGGTTGAAATTCAATTTTCGAGTTGTGTTTATTGGAAAACATCAATTTTTCATCCTATTGAAAATTTCCAGAATATACGAATAACCGGCCGAGCAGAGCCTGATGAATATTTTTATTCCATACTGAAGTAGATTGAATACCAGCAGAGCATGTTTGGCGAACAAAAAAAATTTAAAGAATGACTGTTCCGATTTTTAATCAAAACATTCCACGCCAAAATTTCCTCAATCTCGTTTCAGCTAATATTATTCGAAGCATTCGAAAAAAAGGACAAGCTGTAAACTGGTGGCTCTTCTCAGTTCCCATCAGCTCATATGGAGGACCCTGAATGATAACAGCGTCGTTGACGCCGGAGAATAACAAGCGACTGGAACGGCTCCGTCAATCGTCTCCGTCTCCAGCCGCGCCGTTCGCTATTGGCACAGGATTTGGCCCTTTTTTCCTTTTTATGTGCGCTGGCTCTCGTAATGCGCTTATGAGTTTTTCTCTTGTGACAAGAAGGACTTTAGCCAGCCAGCCAGCCAGGCTAGCTCGAGATGCAAATTCCCACGAGAGTAATCGCCCGCTCGAGAGAGGGATAAACTGGTGTTTATGGGGGCATTTTAAAAGTGATTTCCCCAGCCAAACTGGTTGGAAAGAAAATTGAATGGCCCCCTTCTCTCACACGAATAGGAGAAGATTTGTTCGGATGAAGAAGGATTGTGTGGTATTGTGATTCACACAAACTTTATTCCTCGGATTCAACGTGGCGTTATATTATTTCATAATTAAACTTAATCAACTTCGCTGCAAGTTTTATGAACTTATCCCAAACGGAGCTACTGACTGTGACTTTAGCTGATTGTGTTGCACCACTATGTTCACTGGTACTTATTTAACAGTAGGACATCGACTCAATTTTGAAACACAAATATTTGTTTTCTTTCCTAGCTACGAATTGAATTTAAAACGTCCAGTACTTTAGGTTCAAATTACATTTTCACTTATCGCTAAATGTTTCACACCATTTTCACCAGCTCTGAATTAGTAACTACGGAAATCCAATATCGCTCCAATTGGAGAACAAACCAGCACGACGTGCTTCGCAAACCAAACGCACTGAAACGCTGAGACACCAAGTTTCCTACAGGAAGCAGAATCCCTGGCAAACTACATGCAGCTATTATTTCAAATCAGCCAAACGCTATTTGAAATTCACCGCGACGAATTCAATATTGAAAATTGCGATATTTTTCCTAGAGCAATAACCTTTTTCGAGGTTACTCGGTGCTCCTAGGTACGTCCCGCGCCCCCTTTGGTGCTAAAAAGGATGAGATTGTTTACATTTCCCATGCTACCAGTATCAGCCCGGCATCGGCAGATGGGTTTCCAAAGAGGCTGTTTTTCATTTTTCCCCATCTTCCAAACAATCTAAGCAGTTCATTTACCGAGAACCTTTTCTTTCGGAAGCAATTTTCACGGGTGCCGTGGAAGTGCGAACTATTCAGACCTGGGAAATTGAAATTCCACTCACGAAAACTGAAAGCTCTTCCGTTCTTGTTTTTTTGTTTACTCTCTTTTTTGGCTGCGTTGTACGCGTAACGAGAGAACAGAAAAAAGCACCGATCCGAACTTTACTGTCGACACACTTATCGATTCGCCCAAATAGGGCTTGATAAATTTGAGCCAGCTGCCTCTGGGTTAGTAGTAGCTGACTACTCGCTTTGGTTAACGGTAGTTACCGATGCTTTTGTAAGTTAAATCCTCAAAAACTTAATAGTGGTTGCAATAAATCAATATTTCTATTTGAAAGTTTTCGTTTTGACACGTTTCTGTCACTCGATTTTGTTAGCCTCATATGAAAATGCGTTTGATGGGCTATAGCAGACGAACCATGTCACATTCCTGGAAATGCTTACTTGAACTTATTTTTCAATTTCTCGACGTTCCACACACTTCAATGACATCTTTTTTCGAGAATTGTTCTTCTGTAGGTCTCGCCAGAGATTCCCGTCTGAATCACTCACTTCACTTGCAGACGAGATGGGAAATGTTACCCCTCGAGACACTGCTTAAAACCAATTGCAGCGGGCCGTGATTCTGAATGTGATATTCATTGTACGGTTCAGATAAGTGCGGGCGTAGGAACTTCACGATCGCATGTATCATCGCGAAGGACTCGAGCATTTGTACGTTAACGTGTTCGATCGCATGTGCATTTGTATGTCGCGTGTATGTAACTTCGTATGAAAAAATTCGATGTGTCCATTCGCATATTCGTGTATATTCTTGAATGATCGCGCGGACCGTGAATCTGTTGCTTGATTTTCAGTGTACGGTTCAGATACTAGAAGAGAGTTCCCCCCATATCACTAAAGTTTCCGGTCATGTCGCCATGGAACGTGTTGTCTAGAAATTATGAGCATCTTTTTATTGGTTCAATTGAAGGCATGAGTCAAGGCTGCTAGGATCAAGGGTAGAGTCCTACGGACGTAACCGATTCATGGTCTCGCGAGCGGTAGGTTAATGCTTGAGACCGTGTTTATAACTTTATACGTGCTAAAACTTTCACTTAAGTACAGGGGTGTTTTGATGTTGGCGAGATCGCGGGCGTAAGTATGTATGAATGTTTGCAGTTGCATGTTCGCGTTTGTGAACAAGTTTGTGTCTTCGCGAAGGCCACGAGCGTTTGAACGTTTGCAATGGGAGAGATTGTGATTATACCTATATTAGAGAATTTGCAATTAATAGTGTTAGGTTATGTGTTTCGGCTATGCAGTCTGCGGTTTACAAAAACACTATTTTGTCTTTATCCGACGTTTCGGTCTGTTTGGGACCTTTTTCAAGGATTCTAGAAAGGAAGTTTATTATGCTGTTGTTACATTGTTTTTTAATGTTTTTACCGATAATGTGTGTTCTGTGGTCCGATGTCTTGTTTTGCACCAAGCAATTGTCATTTGTCTATCCAACTGTTGAAATCAAAACTACCCATTTAGAAAATCATTTTTCACAGAACACTTCTTTCCGTGTACTTACATTTCGCCGTTTTGATCGTGTCCACATCGATTTTCAGATCGAAACGCTTATTCTTCTACCTCGGAATTCGGGCTGAACAGATTTCAACCAGCTGACAGAGTACATACAATATGACAGTTGTTTGAGCTCGTATGGAGTATGGCTGCATGGTGGTGTGTGTTTAAACTTACTGTTCGTGTACCTATATGCGATTTGTTTTAGCTCTCTGAGTTCCTGTCGATAGTCGTTGTTCACTGTGCATTTACATTTGATTTGTTTTGATTCTCTCTTTTCGTCTTGCTCTCGTTGATCGTATGAAGAATCCTAGCATAAACTACATGCAGATTGTCTGTGTCTGTACGCTTGTTTACTGTGTGTTGTGTGTTCCTAATGCGGCAACTTTCTAAGATTGGCAGATTATTAGTTTTGAATGAACGGTCGATAATTTTTGGGTTGTCTAGCCGGAAGGTGTGTTCCGTTTCTGCTGCGTGATTTACCAGTGCTGTTTTCTCTCTTACGCATGCTATCGCTGTATCTTCGTTGGTGTACCCCGCATCCCGAAGCGTTGTTAGTTTTTTCATGTTGGACCGATGCCAACTGATGCAGTTTTTTAACTTTGTGCTAGTCATGCCTATGTATGAGCACACACAATCAGAACAATTTATCTGGTAAATCACGTTGCTGTGGTCCTCCTTTGCTGTTTTGTCTTTGGCCGATGGTAGCAATGAACCGACAGTTTTTAGGTTTTTAGCAGTTATTTTTACTTGTGGATATTCTTGTCGCAATGTTTTGGTTATTCGTTGTGTTAGTCCATCCACATTGGTGAGTGAGCAGTAAATTTTAGCTTCATCCGTTTGACTGCTCACCTCCATAGCTGTATTAAAACAATGTAACAACAGCATAATAAACTTCCTTTCTAGAATCCTTGAAAAAGGTCCCAAACGGACCGAAACGTCGGATAAAGACAAAATAGTGTTTTTGTAAACCGCAGACTGCACAGCCGAAACACATAACCTCATAGTTATTACAGTCGACCCCCACCCAAAAGATTAATAGTGTTAGTCAGTGTTAATATGAATCTGATTTGGTACAGGTACAGTAATAGAAGGAAACATAACTTGCCGAATAAAGAAAAAAAGATGCAAAGAGGTTAAGTAGAAATATATAAATTAACCGATGTTATTTTTGGTATAGATGAGTAGTGGATAAGCAAAGTAATAGAAGTACAACAAAACAACAGACAAATGAAGTAGTAGAAAAGAACACCTGTAACATGCAATCCAACTGCTCGTCTAAATGCCAGCAAATGACAATTGCATTCTGTTAGAATTTTATCAGGCTATGCTGACCGAAAATGGATGATTCACGTGCATCGGTAAATTAATCGTACCTTAATTTATTCCATCCGCTTCCATGCACCACTTTCCGTCACCTACGATTTCCGTAAAGCCGACCATCGCAGTATCGCAGACCTTTTTTCCACCATCGATTGGGAAAATATTTTGGACCTCGAGGATGTCGAATTCGCAGTTCAAACTTTCTCCAACGTTCTGACGTACGTTATTGACAGGTACGTTCCGAAGAAAGTTCACCATCGACAAACCGGCCCTCCATGGCAAACGAGTACATTGCGACGGTTGAAGTCTATCAATAGAGCTACCCTGCGGAGGTTTACCAAGTATCGTACAATATCACTCAGTGACTATTACGTCAGTCTCAACCATGCGTACAAACGAGCTAGTCAAAACTGTTTCTATCGATATCAGCAAAATATTCAGCGTAATCTTAAGTCGCGTCCTAAACGTTTCTGTATATATGTGAACGAGCAGCGCAAGGAATCTGGACTGCCGTCGTCTATGACTTTCAATGGTAACACAGCTTCCACATCACGAGATATATGTGCACTAGCAGAGCTCATCTTGTGGGTCAAACTCTGAGTGCTATCGATGTCAACGCAACGATGATTACCAGAGCTTCCTCTCGACTTAAGTCATCCTTCAATCCGAGACCCGACGGGTTCCCCTCCGCTTTTCTGATAAGGCACATTGAAGTTTTGGTTAATGCGCTTCTTCACATCTGTTCTGGCACGAAGGGGGAAACGAATAGTGGACTGTATAACTACTATCTTCGCCCAGACTTTGCCTTCGATCACTGGCTTTCTTTTGGTGATCTTCACACACAGCACGGGTTCACTGACCCGAGTAGTTATGCTGCTACTAGATGCCTGATTGTGCTGCTTCGTGATGATTGGGATGTTGCTATGCTGCTGCGTGCAGTGCTGAATACTTCTTCGTCGATTGGTTTCGTAGAATACACGTTCTTTCGGATGACGTCAATGGGTCGCTGAGTTCATTCTGAATCGTTGTGTGTGGATCTGCTCCTCTGATCGGATATGGTATTGGACATGCTGGTGCATCGGTTGATGCTTATCTTCCTTCCTTCTTACTTGGCTCGTTGTAGAGGCAAATTTTTAGGTGATGATTTCCTCGAAAAGGACTGGATGTAGTGAACTGAATAGATATTTGTGTAAACCGGAACAACTTACCGACCCAGGCAATGCTGGCGCCTGAGAATTCTCCGTAGAGTGTGAACCTGGGTCGTAGTTATCCAGCTGCGTAGATGCGATTGTGGTCGAGTGACCACCCTTGTTTCCTTGCCTTAGGAATGTCGATCGATGTGATGAGCTGGCCAAGCTCATTGCCAACCGAACTGACTAAGGTGTTGGAGGGTTTCCATGGTTTCCTCCAAGTGAAATAGTAGTGACCTTGCGAGAGCTGTTGTGCTACCAACGACAACGATGTGATTAATATGCCTTAAACCATGCGATGACCCCTTTGGTCAACGCCGACGCTTGTACGCCGAGACGTTCACAGTGATAACTTGTAGAGACGATTACAAACAAGTACAGACAGACCATACCGAACAGACCTTTTACCAACTGTATATTTATGCCTTTATAATGATGGTACTCAGCTGACGATATCAGCCTTAGCTTAACTTTTTGATGCAGTTGCATCGATACACACTCAGCGAATGTTTATTGGTCAGAATTTTGATTATTTACTTCGTTGTCCCGGATGGGAAGCGGACAGACCTTCGAGATTCCTCTATCGAAGCATCCGTCTTTAGTGCGTATGGTGACAACGCGAATGTTGCCATCAGAACCGCAAAATATTTTGATGACCCTACCTAAATGCCATTTCAGAGGGGGTTCGTTTTCTTCTTTAAGTAGGACCATTGAACCAATTGAGATATTATTTCGTTCTTTGGTCCACTTTGTGCGGTTGTGTAGATCAGAGAGATACTGCGTAGACCACTTCTTCCAAATCTGCTGTGTTAAACATTGGGCTCTCTGCCATATGGTCAAGCGGTTGCTTGGTACTTCCTGCAAATCTGGCTCTGGGATAGCTGTTAGTGGACGCTGCATCAGGAAGTGACCAGGCGTCAATGCTTCATAATCGGTGGGGTCACTACTGACCGGCGTGAGTGGTCGGGAGTTCAAAACCGCTTCTATCTGCGTCAATGCAGTAGTCATTTCATCTACGTTTAGCACTCTGATTCCTATTGTTTTCCGAAAATGACTCTTGAAACTTTTGACCTGCGCTTCCCACAGGCTGCCGAAGTTTGGTGTGCGTGGGGGGATGAAACGAAACTCGATGCCGTCATCGCTCGTGTCCTTGACTATAGTTTCCTGGAATTGTTGACTGTGGAAGAGTCGATGCAGCTCTGTGAGCTCACATTTAGCTCCGACAAATGTTGTTGCATTGTCACACATTATCAGTTGAGGCCTGCCGCGCCGAGCAGCGAAACGTTTCAGTGCCGCTAGAAACGCTTGCGTTGTTAGGTCCGAAACCAACTCCAAATGGACAGCCTTCACGACTAGGCAAACAAATATCGCCACATAGCATTTTACAGGACGCGCTCGTCGATTTGGATAACTAATCTGGAAAGGACCGCAGTAGTCTACTCCGACTTTCAGGAACGGTGGCGCGGGGTTGACTCTTGCCGAAGGAAGGTCTGCCATAATTTGCTCAGCGATTTTTGGTTTGTTTCTGAAACACGGAATGCAGTCGTGAATCACCTTCCTCGCCAAACTGTGGATGTTAACTGGCCAGAACTTGCCCCGCACTGACGAGATGAGTAATTGCTGTCCCGCATGAAACAGCCTTTGGTGGTAGTACCTGACGATCATCGTTGCTAGCGGATGGCTGTGGTGTAGGATGTACGGGTGTTTTCGCTCTTGTGACATGAATGCCTTAGCAAGCCGGCCGCCGACGCGCATCACGCCCTCGATTAGTTGAGGGTTGAGTGATATTATTGAAGACGAATCTCTCACGTGACCTTGCTTCGCAAGATCTTGCAATTCTGCTGAGAAGCTTTCTTGCTGGGGTACACGAACCAAATTTAACGTAGCGTCCTCCTGTTCCTGGAGGGAAAGGAATCCAATTCTCCTGGACTGTTTATTGCTGCACTGCGCGTTGTGCTTGAACCGAAGAAGGTATGCTACGAGCCTTACTAGGTCCGGAAACGAGGATCGCAATGCAAATATCTCACTGGGAGGTAGCGCTTGTGCCGGAAGTGCTACTGACGAACGTTCTTCTAACAACGATGAATCAAACTTCTCCGTGAGTACCTCTTCTGAACGTCGCCAGAAACCTTGTTCTTGAGATAACCAAATCGGACCTTCAAACCAGAGTGTTTGATACTGGAGCTGAGCCGGTGACATTCCACGAGATATCAGGTCAGCAGGATTCTCGATCCCTGCTACGTGACCCCATACTCCATCTTTGGTAAGGTGCTGGATCTCCGATACCCGATTCGCTACGAAGACCTGCCAGCGAAAAGGTGACGATTCCAACCAATGCTTTACTATCATCGAATCAGTCCAGAAATACGCATCAAGCCCAGAGTGAACTTGGTTGTACTTCTCATATAAATGACTCAGCAAGAGAGCCGAGGACAGCTCCAGCCGCGGGATTGTCATTTTCTTCTTTTTCCGCTTGAGATTTTCTAGAGGGGCCACCCTCGACTTTGACATGATCAACCGAACGGAGATGATACCGTCGGATGAGATGCAACGAAGATACAAGCAGGCACCATATGCAACTTCTGAAGCGTCACAAAAACCATGTAGCTGAACTGACAAACACTCTTTGCTAAATCCAATCCACCGGGGAATGACTAACGACTCTAACGCCATCAAATTCTGCTTGTATTCATTCCATAAATTTTGTAGCGATTCATTCAGTGGCTCGTCCCAGTCACATTTCAGCAACCACAGCTTTTGAATAAATATCTTTGCTTGCACCACCACCGGACCTACTAATCCTAACGGGTCGAATAAGCACGCAGTGTCGGAGTGAATGCTGCGCTTAGTGATTGCAGTTGAGCTTGACCTCCATTCTGGGAAAGTGAAGCAGAATTCATCTGTACTCGTATCCCAGCGAAGCCCCAATGTCTTCACAGTTGAGGTCGACGAATCTAACTCTAATACAGAGCGTTCATCGCATAGATGCCTTGGAAGGTTTGACAGAAGCGCTGTAGAATTAGAGTTCCACTTCCTTAAAATGAATCCAGCCGAGTCGGTTAGCTGCATGACCTCAGTCACCAACATTTTTGCTTCGGAAGTGCTGTCGGCTCCCGACAACATATCGTCAACATAAAAATCCTCCTGTACAACTCGAGCTGCGATCGGATGTGTCGATACACTGTCTTCTCCAAGCTTCTTCAAACATCTCGTAGCTAGACATGGTGCACTGGCGGTGCCGTAGGTGACGGTTTGCAGTTCGAAAGTTTTGATCGGTTCTTCCGGCGTGTCTCTCCAAAGGATGCGTTGCAGATGCTTGTCTACCTCTTGGACCTGAACCATCCTATACATTTTAGCAACGTCAGCAATGACTGCGATGCGATGACGACGGAATCGTAGAATAGTGCTCATCAGATCGTCCTGGACAACTGGTCCCACCATCAGTGCATCATTAAGTGAGACTCCAGTCGAAGTGCGGCATGATGCGTCAAAGACAACTCGCAGCTTGGTAGTTGTACTGTCGGGTCGCAATACTGCATGGTGCGGCATATAATACACAGGATCGGTGCAGCTTTGCTCCGCATTTACCTCCTTCATGTGGCCCATCAGGATGTACTCGTGGATGAATTCTTTGTACATCGCCTTCAGAGCCGAGTTGATACTGAAACGCTTCTCCAGTCCGATGAACCGTTTCATAGCGATATTGCGGGAATCTCCCAACCGTTCGATTACATGTTCTTTCCTGGGGAGAGTCACCACGAACTTGCCATTTTGATCGCGAAACGTCGTTTTGTTGAACAGATCTTCGCAAGCTGTCTCCTCAACAGAGTGAGTTCTATTCACATGGCATGTCTCTAGTTCCCAAAACTTTGCGATCATCTCCTGTAGGTCAATAGTTGAGCTGACGTAGCTTGTCGTTGTGGGTATACTATTTGACCGATTTGGAACCTTTCCTGACACTACCCAACCGAATACTGTCTCTTGTAACGTTGGACCATTTTCAGACACCTTCTGCTTTCCTTGCAACAGTAGGTCGAAGTAGAATTCCGCTCCAATTATCATATCGATCGGACCGGGCTCCCAGAATCTTGGATCCGCCAACAACAGCTGCGCTGGAAACTTCAGCAGATCGGCCTGAACTGGCTTGAGCGGAAGTGTTGGTGAGATTCTCGGCAACACGTGGAACTGCATTTTTGCTTCATACGACGATACAGACGGGCTTCTTGGTTGAACGTTAGCCTCCACAAACTTGGTCGACATTATGCTGCTGTTACCAATTCCTTGCACCTTCAGAAAATCATGAGTTTCGCGGCATTTTAACTTCTTGGTAAAGCTGCTGGTCATGTAACAAAACTCCGAACATGAATCCAGCAGTGTTCTGGCGAACGCAGTATTTCCCCGCTGATCTATGACTCGAACGATTGCTGTTGACATCAGCACTTGACGAATTGTTGGTTCAAAATTGGAGCGTGGGAGTTCCACGGCTTTAAGGGCGACTGTGTTTTGTTGTGTGGGGGGTTGTGGGTGAGTGTGTTGTGAGCGAGATTGGATCACGGGGTATGAAGTTGTTGGTGGTGCTTGTGCGTCTGGCTGAGTGAGTGATGTTTGTGTCTGGTTTTGCGATTTCGAGCGGCTGTGGTTTTGTTGTTGTTGGTTTGTTACTTGTGTACGAACAGGCGGCTGTGGGACGGAGGGAGGATTAGCTTGTGGATGGGAGGGCTTAGACTGGCGAACAACATATGCTGAACTCTCGAAATGAAGCATAGTATGATGTCGTTTACCACAGCGGTTGCAACAGCCTCTAGTACAGCCTTCAGCGAAATGACCCACCGTCAAGCAGTTTCTACACAGACGCTTTTTGTTGACCTCTTCAACACGTTGAGCTATGGACATTCCTTGTAGTTTGTTGCACTTGAAAGGTAAATGGAACGATTCACCACAAAATAAGCACCGGCGTTGATATTGCAACGAAGTATGCGTGACGGATAACCTTGGTCGTCTTCCTTCACCGTCGTTGGATTTATTAGGAGCAATAGACTGAAGAACCGAGCATTGGTCCCTCAGGAACTCCATCAAACTCTCATACTTGGGAACGTCCTTGGAGTTATGGTACTGTAAACTTGGCTTTAGTATGTTTAATTTCACTTTTGCACTTTTCATTCACTATTCACTGCCTTGGACGCTGGAACTGGCATTTTTCGTATCGTAATTAATCAACTCGACGTCCCACAACGCGCGATTGACAGCCGAATATCATCTGATTGACAGCCGAGAGCAAACTTGTAACGGAGAAATACAACAAACCTTCGAAAAATCGCAATGGCGAAACCAGTTATAACTTCAAAGGAAATCGAACTCAACCCAGATCACAATTTCCGGAAAAAAACTCAAAAATCATTTTTCCAATCTTTATTGACCAATCTCACACATAATCTCAACCCAATACATGCAACCCAAGCCACACAAACATGCACTACCCACATGCAGTATACTTAACAGAAGCAATTTTTCCAATTTCTGATGACACGATGAGGTAACTAGCAGCCTGCCGATCCGATACTCCAACAGCAGAACGAATTCACTTCCACCGACGGTTGATCCGAAACAGCATCCAACGCTTCACACGTTTTTTCCCTCCGTAGTGACGCTACCAGCAGAACAATTGGTAGTAGCAGCACAATGCCACTGGATGAACGCGCCAAAACCACACGAGGATCACGACGATCAATTGTCACATGCACTATTGTTTGTCTTTTATATATCACTGTGACCACGTTATCACACTGCCTTTCTGAGGCAGCTTTATGACGCCGCCGAATCGCGGGCAACTACTGTGATCGAACAAATCACTAATTATGTTCAGAACTGTTCACTTTAATCTTCTGGTCCGGCGAATCCGGTTCGAAGGACCATGTTCTGGCACGAAGGGGGAAACGAATAGTGGACTGTATAACTACTATCTTCGCCCAGACTTTGCCTTCGATCACTGGCTTTCTTTTGGTGATCTTCACACACAGCACGGGTTCACTGACCTTAACCTTTATTTGCCGTATAAGTTGTGAGTAGAAATTCAACCCGTGTGTACTGCTTGATAATCGATAGATAACTGACTTTATTGCTCAACATGATCGCGCTTATCTACCCGGTATCGGGTGTGCTTGGTGAGAGATATTGAGAGTATTGAGAGATGTTGAAAGTGATCTAATTTGATCTGGTTTAGGGATGCTTACGTTTACCCAACCTATCTTACTGGTTCGACCAACATCTTTCGAACATCTATTGACAGAGGTATTTTTCCATCTTGCTGGAAATCAGCGAACATGTTCCCAGTACATAAAAAGGGAAATAAGCGAGACGTCAATAAGTACCGTTGAATAACTTCATTGAGTGCTGTCTCGAAGTTGTTCGAGCTTGTGATTATGGAACCTCTTCAGGCTCACTGTAAGCAGTACCTAAGTGACGATCAACACGGCTTCACGTCTGGACGGTCAACTGCGTCTAACCTATTATGTTTAACATCCTTCATAACAGAGAGTATCGCGCTCAAACCGACGTTGTTTACACCGACTTATCTGCCGCTTTTGACAAGATAAACCACGATATAGCAATAGCAAAAATGGAGAGATTTGAAATTGATGGTAGTATTTTGCAATGGTTTTGATCCTACCTCACTGACCGAGAGATAGCGGTTGTCATAGGAGAATGCCAGGCCCCTTCATTCTCGTCTACATCTGGAATACCTCAAGGAAGCCACTTGGGACCGTTGATGTTTCTGATATACTTCAATGATGTACATCTAATTTTGAAGACTCCACGATTATCATTCGCAGATGACATCAAGATATTTCGCCTAATTCGTTCAATTGAAGATTGCAGAGTTCTCCAACAGCAGCTTCAAGTCCTTGCTGATTGGTGCAATACGAACCGCATGTATGTAATCCCGAAGAAGTGCTCGGTAATATCTTTTTCACGGAAGAAGGATTCGATTTATTTTAACTACCGTCTACTAGAGACAGAAATCGAACGTGTCAATCACGTGAAGGATCTGGGAGTGATTCTGGATTCTCAACTCACGTTTAAACAACACGTCTCCTATGCAGTTGGTAAAGCGTCTCGTGCACTGGGATGCATATTCAAGATAGCCAAAAACGGATGTTTATTGTCTCAAATCGCTGTACTGCTCTTTATCCCGATCAGTTCTAGAATATTGCCCTGAAGTGTGGAGCCCGAACTATAATAATGGCGTTGAATGAATTGAAAGTGTGCAGCGACGCTTTTTACGTTTCGCGCTCCGTGGATTGCTGTGGAGAGATCATGTCCGACTACCTAGCTATGAAAACCGATGTCAGCTGATTCAACTAGATCCACTACATGTTCGAAGGAATACCGCAAGAGCTTTGTTCATCGCTGACACTCTGCAAGGCCGTATAGATGCCCCAGCTATTTTGGAACAAATCAACAGAAACGTCGCACCTCGCGCACTACTAAACAACAATATGTTCCGGTTGCCATTCCGACGCACAAATTATAGTATGTTTGGAGCCATCACTGGTCTGCAGCGAATTTTTAACCAGATAGCTTCAGCATTTGATTTCAACGTTTCTCGACATACTCTGCGTATACGTTTCTCCAGATTGTTTAATCATTTCGTTAACAACACTTGACCTTTTTATTCTTTGTTTGTATTTATTGTATGATTATTGTTTTTATGTGCGACTTGATTATTAGAAATAAGATTAGTATTTAGGCCAACATTATTAGGGCTTTGATATGCCTGTTGATGTATTAAACAAAATAAACAAATTCCTATGATCATCCCGAACGAATCGAATCGAGTGCACAAATTGAATACCGCGAAAAAAGTGATCATCGAATCCTAAGAACATATGTCAGTTTTGCATCCTTTGCGTGAATCAGCGCGCACAAGCTAGTAGCTGATTATTAGTTTGAGCTGGTGCAGAGCATGAAAAGCAGAAAATATATTAAAGGCCCATAATCCCTCTCGGTCTCCTCGATGCACGACTATCGAAGCGTAATGCTTTAACCATCAGTGGTTCTTTAGCATTGATGCACACAATATGCTTGACGATGTTTGCAGAACCGTCAAACCCCGTCGGATTCCTTCTATTATACTGAAAAGATGCACAAGCGCATGGTGTACACATCTACGACTAATTTCCAACCGATCACTGTCGCAATCAGTGTTTCCTGTGTGTTGGAATAATAGTAATGTTTTCACTTAAAAAAAGTGATGCGCAAAATGTTGCAAACCATCGTGGTACAACCTCGCTCCGCGTTGGATCAAAGTAGTTTGAGATTTTAGTATATATATACTCTTTCTTGAGATCAAAGCATAGGGGAACATGGGGAGACTTGACCCAAAGCGCAGAATTCTATTATTGGCTATGACGTAATCTATTAGGTCTTTAAAAATGGTTCAAAAATATTTTTATGTTTGTTTCGATCCCTTAAGGAGATTTTAAAAGTTTGGAATGAAAATTTTCTCCCTTGTAGAAAATATTCCGTAATTAATAAATTTGAGTTAAAGGATGGAATTTTTGGTCAAACTCTGTATGGACATATCTACTCGGCTAATAATTACTTTCCAAGTTCTTATATCACAGCTTATTCCTTATGAAATAGTGAAATGATTTTACATTGATCAGAACATTGGAATAGTTTTTACTAAAATTTGCACGACATTGAACGTTAGAACCAATGTTGGGAAGACTTGACCAAGATTTTATGAGGAGACTTGACCAAGTGGCAATAAGTTGAAGAAAGATGCAAAATTTCTGACATTTACTATGCTGTGGTACCTATTGTTAATGTTAATCACGTCGTAAAAAAACCCAACTAAAACATCAGTCTATATCTTTTAGTATTAGTAATCAAAGTTAACTGTATATTTTTACTGCTACCTAAGGATCTCGACAATATGGGAAAAAGGATTACAGTATGTTTTATGTCTTTATTTTTTGTCCTGATTTTTCAATATTCTCTTGGTCAAGTCTCCCCTGGCCTTGGTCAAGTCTCCCCGCAGTGAAGAGACTTGACCAAAAAAAAACCTTCACAGAAAAACTTTCATAACTTGCAAAAATTAATTAAAAAATCTGCAAAAAATCATGAACACGCACAATACCTCTGCACATCAATTCTCAATGAGTTTTGAAGGAGTGAAAACTGTTTTAGAGTGTTATGCAGGTTTGGCTGAAAACCTGGTCAAGTCTCCCCATGTTCCCCTACATATCTAAGGACCAACGTGGCGTGGCAGATCAACATCCATCAATCTAGCTAAACTTGCTTTGTACTACATTAAAACGTCGAAAAGGGATCACAGGTTGACACTGTATACACCAATCTTAAAGCTGCTAGGGGGCCGTGAAGTAGATTCCAGGTATCCGCGAAGAAGATAATTTACCTTGGAGGGAGCTTTCTAGTAACATACTAAAAATAATATTTGGGTATACACAAAATGGATGTTACACTCGGAATACCAAGGGGGTAAAAAAATGGGAACGCTTACTTTGACCGGTCATATCTCAGCCATTACATAATCGATTTTAAATCTGTCTTCACCAATAGAAAGATATGTCTTTTGTGAATACGTCAAATTAAGAAATAGAAGAATAGAGTTGCCTACCGTAAGTTACAGTAAAAAGAGTATAACAAAGTCAGTGAGAAAAAAATGGGAACGCTTCTTTGACTTGCCATATCTTAGCTGTTTGCTCACCAATTTTAATTCTTTTGTCACCACTGGATAGGTAAATCTTTTATAAAATCAGTGAATAAAGAATGATGGAAAACAAATTTGTATAACCGTAGTAATTATAAAAACAGTAATTGAGAGTCAGTACAGACGAAATGAGATTTTCTGTTCAAACAATCGTATCTCGACCGTTTGTCAACCAATTTCAATTTTCCTTACACCAATGCAATCCTTAGAGCTTCTGGACTTGTAATATATGCAATAAATAGTAGATTTTCAAAAATTACTATACTTTTTCGAGTTTTTAGGAGATAGGATTTTTACAATGTACGTGGCATACGGTTGATTGAAATTCTTTGCGACTTGTTAGTTTTACGGTTTGAAAATTACCTGTTTACTCAATAGTTCTACATATTATACATGGATATTATTATATCAAAATGTTTGCACAAACGTGGAGAAACACAATATTGTATGTAAGTTACTAAATAATAGAGTGTATTAGGACGATTCAGTAAATACGAAGAAGTTCATAATTTTAAAATATTCGTCATATAACTTCAAATTTGAAGCGATGACCTATACATTTTAATACACCAATCGATTGTAATTGATGGCGGCTACAATTTCTGAAAAAAACACATTTTTATATTTTCTCAAAAAATAGCCAAAAGTACGTAGAAGTACAGAAATTTCATTTATTTGGCAAATAACGTCGAATTCAAAGCGATGGCCTATACCTTTTCATATACCAATCGATTATAATTGATTTTGGTTACAATTTCTGGAAGAACAATTTTTATATTTTCTCAAAAAATAGACAAAAGTACGTAGAACTACAGTAATTTCATTTAGTTGACAAATAACTTCAAGTATTCAAAGCTATCACCTATGCAATTTATACACCAATCGATTGTAATTGATTTTGGCTACAATTTCTGAAAGAACAAGTTTTTATATTTTCTCTAAAAATAGCCAAAAATACGTACAAGTACAGAAATTTCATTTAGTGGGTAAATAACGTTGAATTCCAAGGGATGATTTATACTTTTTTACACACCAATCGATTGTAATTGATGGCGGCTACAATTTTTGAAAGAACACATTTTCATATTTTCTCAAAAAATAGACAAAATACGTAGAAGTACGGAAATTTGATTTAGTTGGCAAATAAGGTCAAATTCAAAGTGATAGCCTACACTTTTATATATACCAATCGATTGTAATTGATTTCGGCTACAATTATTGCAAGATAAACTTTTCATATTTTCCCAAAAAACGACAAAAATACGTAGAAGTACAGAAATTTCGTCTGTTTGGCACATAACTGCAAATTTCCTTACTTCTACGTATTTTTGGCTAATTTTTGCGAAAATATAAACAATTGTTCTTTCAGAAATTGTAACCGCCATCAATTACAATAGCTTGGTGTATAAATAGTGTAGGTTATCCCCTTTAATTTGCAGTTATTTGCCAATCAAATGAAATTTCTGTACTTCTACGTATTTTTGTCGTTTTTTTTAAAGAATATATGAAAAGTTTATCTTGCAACAATTGTAGCCGAAATCAATTACAATCGATTGGTATATATAAAAGTGTAGGTCATCACTTTGAATTTGACCTTATTTGCCAACTAAATCAAATTTCTGTACTTGTACGTATTTTTGGCTATTTTTTGAGAAAATATAAAAATATGTTCTTTCAGAAATTGTAGTCAAAATCAATTACAATCGATTGGTGTATAAATTTCATAGGTGATAGCTTTGAATACTTGAAGTTATTTGTCAACTAAATGAAATTACTATAGTTCTACGTACTTTTGTCTATTTTTTGAGAAAATATAAAAATTGTTCTTCCAGAAATTGTAACCAAAATCAATTATAATCGATTGGTATATGAAAAGGTATAGGCTATCGCTTTGAATTCGACGTTATTTGCCAACTAAAAAAAATTTCTGTACTTCTACGTACTTTTGGCTATTTTTTGAGAAAATATAAAAATGTGTTTTTTTCAGAAATTGTAGCCGCCATCAATTACAATCGATTGGTGTATTAAAATGTATAGGTCATCGCTTCAAATTTGAAGTTATATGACGAATATTTTAAAATTATGAACTTCTTCGTATTTACTGAATCGTCCTAATACACTCTATTATTTAGTAACTTACATACAATATTGTGTTTCTCCACGTTTGTGCAAACATTTTGATATAATAATATCCATGTATAATATGTAGAACTATTGAGTAAACAGGTAATTTTCAAACCGTAAAACTAACAAGTCGCAAAGAATTTCAATCAACCGTATGCCACGTACATTGTAAAAATCCTATCTCCTAAAAACTCGAAAAAGTATAGTAATTTTTGAAAATCTACTATTTATTGCATATATTACAAGTCTAGAAGCTCTAAGGATTGCATTGGTGTAAGGAAAATTGAAATTGGTTGACAAACGGTCGAGATACGATTGTTTAAACAGAAAATCTCATTTCGTCTGTACTGACTCTCAATTACTGTTTTTATAATTACTTCGGTTATACAAATTTGTTTTCCATCATTCTTTATTCACTGATTTTATAAAAGATTTACCTATCCAGTGGTGACAAAAGAATTAAAATTGGTGAGCAAACAGCTAAGATATGGCAAGTTAAAGAAGCGTTCCCATTTTTTTTCTCACTGACTTTGTTATACTCTTTTTACTGTAACTTACGGTAGGCAACTCTATTCTTCTATTTTTTAATTTGACGTATTCACAAAAGACATATCTTTCTATTGGTGAAGACAGATTTAAAATCGATTATGTAACAGCTGAGATATGACCGGTCAAAGTAAGCGTTCCCATTTTTTTAGACCCCCTTGGTAGTCCGCGTAACTTTTTACCCCCTTGGTATTCCGAGTGTTAAAGAACTCTGGGTGATAAAGAAGGGTTCCGCAGGACGAAAAAGATTGAGAACCGCTGGTGTAGACCACTGCACAGTGATCTAGAATGCAAATTTAGCAGGGAATTTGAGATTTTACTTAAACTAAATGACTTAGCATTAGGGACGATCCATAAATGACGTAGCATTTTTTGAGTGATTTTTAACACCCCCCTCCCCCATCATAGCATTTCGTCACAAACCTCTAAATACCCCCTGGTAATTACGTAGCTTGGCGGTAATTCACCCCCCACCTTGTCCCCGTAAAATTTAAAAAATATGAAGAACGATGTTAGTTATTCCCCTTTAAAAAAGCTACGTAGTATGACATGACCCCCTACCCCCCTGTCGTCACACATCATCACAAAATACAAAACTCCCCCGTCCCCCATATAATGCTACGTCATTTATGGATGATCCCTTATTATGCTCTTCAAAAAGTTTTCGTAGTTTGTGAGCGCCTTCTTTTTGTTAAAACAACAGTTAGGGTAGTTCTCATTTTTCCAAGATCAAAAACTAACTTTTGAGCTATTCCAGATAGAGCCATACGACCTTCCGTGAAGTTGTAGAATTACAAAATTTAAAAATAATTTGCTGAAGACTTTTAAGCTCTATCTGTCATACATTTAATTTTACAACAAATTTTACATCAATGGTTAGGGTGTTCCTTAGAAAAACTTTATTTTTAAAACTGAAGTAGTCTTTAGACAATTTAAAGATTGAATGAATGTTTCATGGCACCACACATGGCATCTCCCAAGTAACAATTGAAGTTCTGTACTACGCTACAAGTATAATCTGAGTTTATTAATAGCTATAAAACCATTTTAAAACTAGAATTATTACTAGGGCTATTACCGTTTGAAAAGTTATGAGCACTTTTTCGCCAAATAACAAAACAAAAGAAAACTCAACTACATGTGAGGTCATGAGTTCCCAAAATCCCTGTCTTCTTTTTATTTGTTTTGCTCCCAAGCTCAGTTCTTTAGGAAAATTCGATCAAAAATGCCCATTTTCACCTAAAAGGTGTATTTTTTTTAAATTTCACGAAACTTTGGATTTAAACTGTGTAATCCCGTTTCATTTTTTTTTCAAAAATTTCTTCACATTGATGTAGTTGGAACCCTAAATCCCTGCCAATCTTTCCATTTGTTTTGCTCCTAAGCCCAGTTCGTTGAAAATTTTTTTGGAAATCATAAAGCATTACATTAAAATTTTTGATTTATGAATTTTTTGTTCAAAACTTTGGAGTTCTTGGAACTAACAAAATTTTAAATTTGTTTTAAGCTGCTGATGCTATTTTTAGACATATTTCGACAAAAAAATCGATTTTTTCGAATATTATGAAATCAATATTTAAACGCCGCACCCCCTTAATGATGTCCGATTGAGCTAAACAATTGCATAGATTCCTTTTTCGATGTAATAAGCATTTTACGAAAGACTTTATGCGTAAATTTAAAACTGTGGTTTTAAATTGTGAAGTCACGTTCCAATTTTTTCAAAAATTTCTTCACCAAGAGGTTTCCTGGGGCCCAAAATTTTTGCCACTTTTTCACGTTCTGCTTCCCGATCGTGTGTTAAACAATGTAATGTCTAAGTTATCCAAAGGGTACTATAATATAAAATGAAAACTACGAAAGCTATTCAAATAAAACCGTTTTTTAGGAGCACCCTAAAGCTTACAGTTGTATTTCTCGGTAGTCTTTAGCAAGTTTGTCTAAAATGTGTTATTATTTTACTTCATCGAAGACAGTCAGGTTCTATCTCGAACCATTAAAAAGCTTCTGTTTGACCGAAAAGAAGGTCCTTGCAAAATATCACAACTTTCCCAAACATACTGTCAGGCTAAGTTATTTAGTTTTTGCGAAAAGTTAAAATTACTGCTTAATTTACATTCTGTAATACTGTGCATTGGTGACAGGTAATTTGGCCACATTCAACAATTTCGCCAATTTGGCGTACGAGTAGTTCGGATTATCGCGATGCACGAGCAAATTTTTGCTCCTTTGCTCCTATTGCTTCGATGCCCTTTTCACAACAGAAGAGCCATTGTCCAGTAGGGATGATGCTACACACATACGTCTTCAAAATGTGAAGGTAATACACGATGAAAACTATGTGTCAAGTTCAAGTTGGCCAATTTTTGATCGTAACACAATTTTTAGTAAAAAACTGGTTCATAACTATAATCTTTCAGTACATCATACATAATGTCATAGAAAATCTACTAAAATATGAAATATGTTATTTGAAACTTTTGCCAATGGTAACCCCTTAAAATAAAAATTTATACAAAAAGTAGTAGGGTGGATGTACCAATAGTCGCATACTTAAGGAAAACTTTTGCTAAAAAATCGTTGAATAGACCTACGGGAAATATTGATACATAAAACGAAAGCTTTCAATCCCTATGCAATTTATGCATTCAAAACCGCTTGTACGACTATAAGAACAAATGTACCAATAGTGGTGCAATCGCTAATTTCGGTTCCTAGAAATCCTTTGATTTCTTATGGGACTTGCAACTATAGGTACACTATATCAACTATAGGTGCAAGGGAGCTCAAAAGTCAAAGAAAATCATTTTTTTTTTCAATAGTTATTTGAGCAAATTTCAAGAATAACAGTTTTATTGTCGCATAATTTTAGTGCGATGAATCGATAAAAAAATATTTCGTCGCTGTTGTGCTTTCTTATGACAAACGCCATTTTGGGGCAAACTAAGTTAGATAAACCACATTACTTGTCTGAAAAATCTCTACAAAGTTGCGTTTTCGTAATTTTGAAATTAAACCAAAGATATGAATAAAAGTTAAAAAAGTTAATAATTGATGTTTTTTTCTATGGAAAATTTCCCATGCACGATTATGACACGCCATACAAAATTTATCATCAATACACACCTATGAAACGAGTGAGAGCGACTTTTGTTTACATTTTTAGTAAAAACTTGCAATGTAGTTCACCGATTATCATAATATTTGAGAGATTAATACATAGACAGATGCATCAATTGTCTTCATTGAATTGTTTATACCATTTATAAGTTTCAAGATATTTAATCTCAAACTTTAAAAATCGTTTTTCTCGAAATGTGCTAAATGGCGCTTGTCATAAGCTAGCACAACAGCGACGATATGTTTAACTGCCATTAAGCGCATCCTCTGCGAATATCTCAAATCTATGCATGGACTGTAAATGATATTATTATTTTTCATGACCTGTTATGATATATTTCAAATATTTGTTTCGGGCGCCTTTCGGCTTTTCACAAAAATCCATAACTTTTGAATAGGGCTAATGAGATTTGTATACAAACTTGTTTTGCTGATTTCTCTTAATGCGTTATAATTTCAGCACAGAAAGCATTTGTAATTGATTCTACCAAGGGTAAAGGTGTTGATTGCTGTGTACTTCTCATAAAATTCAACTCGGCAGCGGAATAATGAGCAAAATAAGTTTGTTTACAAGAATCTCATTAGCCCTTTTGAAGAATTAATATTGAAATCTCCTGGCACAAAGTCTTGTGAACACGTACCCTCAACTGGCATCATCAACTCCAGACGTTCCACAGGCACTCCGGTTCCTTCCCAACGGACGGGGACAACTGAGGGGTTCCATGAGAAACCGGCCGACCGCAAAATATGACCATCGTCGATTCGAACGAAACTTTGCAGGTGTGTTCGCTGTATGAATCTCCATGATATTCTCTGGCAATTGGAATATTTTGATACAAGAGTAATTTTTCAAAAGGGCTAAACGTTTCTACGTGCATGAATTTCAAAATTTTTTTGTTCGATTGCTGTATTTTATACAGCAAAACTATCTGAGAACAAGTTAAAGAGAATGAATACTTCTGTCCGAAAAAAATATAGACTGAAAAAAATGTTGCGTCATTTTTCAAAAAAATAAAAATTTATGATAAAAATTTAAATTGCGAAAAAACCCATTTTTTTAAATTTTTTATATTTTGTTACCAAAAACCTGAAGATAAAAGAAACATTTTTATTGTGATTGCATGATAGAGAAAAAATCGGTAAAAAAGTTTTTCTAACAATAACTTCGTACATGTTTTTAAATTTAATACTAATTGACATACAAAATTGTAATTTATTACAATTTTATTACAGAATATAATTTTAAGCACCATTTAAAATCAAAATGCATTTAACAAAAATCTTCCGAAATGCGATAGTTTTCGAGATATTTGAAATTTTGCTACTTCAAAAACAATTAATTCGTGTAATTATGCTCTTTTTAAAAGTTATTCGCGTTACCCCATCAAAAAATGTCAAAAATTTAATGTTTATCGTTTTAAAGACGTTAAAGCAACCTTTTTAGTGTATTTGGATCATGGAGAAGCTTTCAATAAAAAAGTTTTCCTAACAACAACATTTGACATTTTTTTATAATTCTTACTATTTGCAGTCAAAAATACAATTTTCTTTTTGAATATGATTCTAAACGCCTTTTTAAATCGAAATGCTCTTAACAAAAATTTTCTAAAATGTAGTAGTTCTCGAGATATTTTAACTTTTGTTTTAACAACACAATTATTTTGTTTTATTACGACCTTTTCATAAGTTAGTCGCATTTCTCCATCAACAATAATAGGTTTTTCAAAAGGCCCGTAAACTTTAGTGCAACTTTCTCTTTGACATCAAGGCGATATTGTAAACCATTTGAAAGTTACATGAAAGCAACCAAAATATATTTCAACCATAGGGTCTGTTGATTAAACTATGTAGCTGAATCATATGTTGGTTGTTTTCATGAAACTTTAAAATGTTTCACAATATCGCCTTGATGTCAAAGAGAAAGTTGCAGGAAAGTTTACGGGCCTTTTGAAAAACCTATTATTGTTGATGGAGAAACGCGACTAACTTATGAAAAGGTCGTAATAAAACAAAATAATTGTGTTGTTAAAACAAAAGTTAAAATATCTCGAGAACTACTACATTTTAGAAAATTTTTGTTAAGGGCATTTCGATTTAAAATGTCGTTTAGAATCATATTCAAAAAGAAAATTGTATTTTTGACTGCAAATAGTAAGAATTATAAAAAAATGTCAAAAGTTGTTGTTAGGAAAACTTTTTTATTGAAAGTTTCTCCAGGATCCAAATACGCTGAAAAAGTTGCTTTTACGTCTTTAAAACGATAAACATTAAATTTTTGACATTTCTTGATGGGGTAACGCGAATAACTTTTAAAAAGAGCATAATTACACGAATTAATTGTTTTTGAAGTAGCAAAATTTCAAATATCTCGAAAACTATCGCATTTTGGAAGATTTTGTTAAATGCATTTTGATTTTAAATGGTGCTTAGAATTATATTCTGTAATAGAATTACAATTTTGTATGTCTATTAGTATGAAATTTAACCCTTTCATGCCCAACTTTTTTCTAGTGCATGAAGGGTTTCAAAACTATTTTTTCTTGAGAACGGTGAGGTCAAGAAACTCGAAAAACTTTTTTCATAAAGGTAGGTCCTTCCATGGCAGTGCTAGAAGCGGCTCAATTTTTACCTTCCAATGCTCATTACAATTCTCCTAGAATATTTACAATAGTCCAACTGCGTGGAAAACGTAGCCAAAAATAATCTAAATTGATAACTTTTATCAGTTTTCACTAATATTGCAACTTAACAAAGTTATATGAAAAAATCATTTTCCGTCATCAACATAAACTGTCCCTGGCAGCACTGCTCCATCGGAGTTCAATCAGACTAATTGCAATAACTTCAGTTCTAGAGCTGATCTTTGTAACTGTTCACACTCAAATGAAAGCCAATAGTCACATTTATTAGGCTTACTTGTTTTTGTGAGCAAATCTTGCCTCAATCAAAAGCTATAGCTGCTTAAAAACGTTGTTGTCCACAAACAACATGGGCATGAATGGGTTAAAAACATGTACGAAGTTATTGTTAGGAAAACTTTTTTACCGATTTTTTCTCCATCATGCAATCACATTCAATATGTTTCTTTTCTCTTTAGGTTTTCGGTAACAAAATATAAAAAAATAAAAAAATGGGTTTTTTCGCAATTTAAATTTTTATCATAAAATTTTGTTTTTTTGAAAAATGACACATTTTTTTTCAGTGTATATTTTTTTCAGACAGAAGTATTCATTCCCTGTAACTCGTTCTCAGATAGTTTTGCTGTATAAAATACAGTAATCGAACAAAAAAAAATTGAAAAAACGTTTACGCCCTTTTGAAAAGTTGCTCTTGAGTCAAAATAAGCCTATTACCTGTGGAAAATATTTAGTCTTGCATGACGGTGAAACGTGTAAAGTTTCATTGGAATCTAAGACAAAGTTGAGGAATTCCACGAAGATCCGTCCGAAAATCTTTAAAATCGTGACCGACCTTTTCGGACGGATCTTCGTGGAATTCCTCAACTTTGTCACAGCGGAGGTCTTCACTACAACGTGAAGTATTTGGCACGGGTATCAGGAGTCAGAGTCGTCAATCGTAAAAAAATGCAGATCACACAGGGTAGGAGATATCTTCAGAGGGTGATTCTACTGAAAATATGTTCACACGAAACTTCGGGCAGAAGAGCTCTGGTCTATTACAATCGATGAACGCAACGAAATGCGTCGAAAGGGTTCATTTGATTATTACCTGCTAGATTACCGCGTACCAACCGCGTTCAACGGGTCTATGGTAAGTTGAGGAAACATTTGTAAAATACGGTAAAGCTTCCTTCTAAACCAGTGGTTTTCAACCTTTTCCGTTCCATGTACCCCTTTCCGAATATAGATATCCCTCATGTACCCCTTTCTGAAAATTGTTTACCGCCAGAAAAATGATTTCAATTATTATACCATACCATACTTTTTTCAATTGAAAACCTGGTCTTGAAGACACTCAGTCAACATCATAATTCTTGATACACTGAAACAATATTTAATGAAAAATATTCAACGGGAATGTTGGGCTAGTAAGTTAAAAATTGCCTGTCATCATTCATCCCTTACAATAATATAATTTACCCCTGGGGGTGAATTCACCCCTGGTTAAAAACCACCGTCCTCGACCAACATAAGAAAAGGGCTGAAGTCCAAATGAGAGCCTCTCTTTGTTTACTCTCTCTCTCTCTCTCTCTCTCTCTTCCGTCAATAACTCGACCGCTTCTACGTTTACTCTTTGACTCTTAGCAAAATATGCTAGACGACATCAAAGTCTTTCAATATTTATTGAAACAATGTTGGAAAGTTTTATGTTGACGCCATAATAATCGAAAGACAAAAAGTAAACACAGAGAGACCCTCATTTGAACTTCCGCCCTTTTCACATGTTAGTCTAGACTTAGACTGTATCCTAATGCATCGGATTTCGATGAACAGCTTTCAAGTCTTCAATCGAAAATTTTGACACGGTATCATGATCTACTTGAGCATAACAAGAATGGTAAATATTGTTTCAACTCGATCAACAGAATAATAACTCAATTATTGTTTCTGCTGTAGATTTTATGCGAACACTTTGTATTATGCGTCAGAAAAGTCCAAGTCGAAGTGCTAAGCGAGCTCGTGATGCTGATCCAACGAAGGAAAACGCTTTAAAAGAAGTAAAAGAATGGATACAAGTATGTAGTTTTGTCTTCAAGAAAACTTGTCTTATTTTAATATATTATTATTTGTTACAGCCGGAGGACCCATTCCCATTCGAACATGATTCTCATATACTGTACATTAAAGGAAACCTTTTGGAATTTGGCTCAAGTGCTGCAATTATATGGAAACAAAGTACCATTATGCTGAATCCGGATATGGAACACTGTTTTCGTATTTTATGCGAATCGTTTGTGGTCTTCAACGCTGTTTGTCAGCCAACTGATAAGCAGTTTTACACAGGCCCGTAGCCAGGATTTTGTTTCGGGAGGGGCTTAAAAATTATTGCATAAATGTATTAATTCTGATGACTTGAAACAATCACTGGAAACTGAACGTAATTATGAAAAGTTCTTAGTGAAAACAATTCCAAAAATAAGACAATAGACACTAAAAACTCTAATAATATGTTGCCTGTTACAAGAAAGGCTATAGTGCATCGACGAATTAAATTTGATTATTTTTGATTTACAAGTTAGAAATTTCTCTAGTTACAAAAATGAATAGTCAAGAGCTCAAAGTATTAAGGGCTGCTTGAAAATGCTACGCTGCATGCTACGCTGCTTGAAAATGCTACACATTCGATACACCTTTACAATTTGTAGAAGACGCTAAATTGGAATGAGTAGAAAAATATCCAAAAACCCGTCTCATGAAACTTTACACGCATTTGCTAATCAGAAGAACGAAACCAACGTCAAGGTTGTCCCCATGAATAGGAATATATCAGTGTGAAATCAAAGTTTACCGTTGCAAAGAATGTCCGAACAAAGTGAATGTCGAAATTTGCTTCAAATCTTCTGATAAGGCAGGCGATTTGTAGATGCAGAAAATAGGTTCAACTCCTATTTTCATGATCAGGTTTCTTTCTACTATTACTAGCTCTTTGACTTCATCCGAAGTTTGCGTTAACTCGACTTTATGAAATTTTCAATTTAAATGATACTGATCATGTCGTAATCAAAACAATCCTGAAAAAAACACATGTTTTTTCATTTGACTCTCATAGGTAATGGGTTAAAGACTATCTTCGACAACATTATCAGGCAACTCAGAATAACTATCTTTTTATCTATTTAAGTTGATTCTTTTTAGGTACTTTTTATATCATTGTACTTATGAATTAAAAATATCGTAGACTGATTTGCCTAGATCCCTAAAACTATAGTAAAAGTCAAAATGTAAAGTGAGTGCAAAAACTACTGATTTCACTACAAAGCAAGAATGCCTTAGCTCTATTGACTTTTGACAATCTTGCAAAACCGTTGTAACTTGAGAAGATTACCTAGATTAAGTAAATATTATATTTGAACATTTTGGTTTTATTTATTTATTTGAAGGTTTTATTTCGGAATTCGTGGGGTTTTGGACAATGTCAAATATATATTTCAATGATTTAATCTACTAATGGAAACTACCCAGAATTTAATCTACTGAGCGAAACTGCTCAGAATCTATTCACAAATCGAAAGAAAATTACTTAGCACTGATTACTCAATGCTTCTAATTTACATAAAATTTGGTAAATATAACATTGATTACACCACCAAAATAACTAGAGACTATAAACATAGATAATAATTTCAGCATCACTTGCTTCCGACACATGGAAGAGAACACATCGCACTTGCACCTAATTTGCCGAGGCTTTCTTTTAGAGTTGTCTGTTTTAAATTACAGCAAATTATCCGTTTCCTGTAAAACTTTTGCAAAACTCTTTGCCAATTCATTAAACAAATATGAACACTAATCTGTTTAGTAATAGGTTTGTTTGTGAATAAAAATAATTAGCTCTTGATTTTTTTCAATCATCATCAAGATTGGAAGAGATGTATGATTTCTTGAAGAAAGTTGTAATGTTTGTCTGATTACATGTTTGTTTTATCACTATTTGGGAAAAAGTTTCAATTAAAGTTGTTGCACCTAACGCAACGAAGACGAAATGAGAAGATCAGAGCGCAATTCGGAAAGAACTCGTGTTGAGTGTATAGTAAAGATAGAAGAGTGATCTTGAGTCGATTTAGATTGGTTGATTTTTTCCTCTCTTTGCTCTCTTATTTAAGATTATCTCTCTCATTTTATTCCATGACGAGCAAAAACGGAACGAAAGACTGTCACATACTTAAGACATGAAATCGAAACTGTTATCCCAACTTATTGACTTATAGATTCAATCAGTCCCAACATTTTAGTCCCTCTTCGTGATTGCCTATTATTTTACCACTTTTTGCCCGGTCCACTTTTAAAAGAATTTTTTTTGCACGTTTGTCGAAGATATCACGGATTTACGGATTAACAGTGTATTAGTACGGAACGAATTACTCGTAACAATGAAATGAAGCGTTAATAAAAATGGTATTGCGTTAAAATGACGCAAAATGAAAATTCTATTCTCGGCTCAATCGTTCTCAGATAAATTGAAATACTTTTTGTGTAGCGCAGAGTAGTGTACAGAGAACAGAGTGTACAGTGTGCACTGACCTAATACAGAAATTCAAAATTGTGTGCAATTCAAAAACTTATCATTTAAAAATAACAAACTGGGTCGTGGGTCTTTTATATATTTCCTTTTTTTATTTATTTATTTATTTATCACGCACATCAACAGGCCGTACTCGACCCCAATGATGGAAACTTAAACTAATTACATCTAAAAAACTGCAGGAATCGATTTCTCAATGATATTCGAGACAAATGAAAGTCGAACAAGTGCGACACACGATTGAAGAGGCGTTGTAGTCCCGTGATAGCGGCATTAGCTGTTTGAATAGTTCGTCGAAACGGCACTCTCAGAAGAACGTTTCCGCGTAACGTTCTGGACCTTGCTTGGATGTTAACTCGCTCTAGTAAATCTGGAGAATCGATGCGTCCTGACAGAAGATCAGAGATGAATAAGGCTCTTGCAGTTTCTCTACGACTTATGTAAACAATAAAAATAATATAACGAGTTTATGTGGTTGTCCTACAGATCTCGCGCAAGCGCTTAGCCATTGCACGTGGAAACCTGTTTACGAGGCGAGGAAATATTTTTTTCCTCACCAACTATGTCTTGGGGGGGAGTAGTTCATTTCTATCTCGCTATTGTACATTTCCGTGTCATCATCGTAGTTGCTGCCTTTATGTTCGCGAATATCTTCCTTGCTTTTCGCCCTCAATAATTGCCCTTCCAAATAGATTCCATTTCTCCCAAATGTGACATTAATCTGCGAGTAAGCGGTATCCGATCTTGTAGCGGAACATTCATTTTCTCATAGTCCATATACAGAAGGATCTTAATTATAGCATTGTCACACACAACCTTGTGCTTTAAGTTGTGCGAAATGAATGGTTTCGTCTGCACTGATTTGTTGAGCGCTAAATGCCTGCCATGGTAGAACTGGATAGAGCCGGTTTCCGAAAGTCTAATCTCTATTTACACCTTCAGGATGCGAATGATCAATAATTTTATAATCACCGCATTTGGCTGGAGCACCAATTCTTGCTTCTGCTAATCACTAATCTCGACAGATTATTACAGCTACAATTAAAGTAACAGTCTCTTGTATTTTTCAGACAAGGCACACAATATAAAAGTTACTTTTTTGTTGTTCGCTTCGCACTGGCTCGAGCAAAAGCATAAAGCACACTGAATTTCGTGACCATTGCCTTCGGTGGTTAGAAATAGCCTTCTTTAACTTTTTCTCAATAATTTGTTCAAACCAAATAAGCAACAAGTTTTGTTAAAAGTCACCGGTTTTTTAAATTTATTTTTGAAAAATTTCGGGGGGGGGCTTTAGCCCCCTAGCCCCCCCCCCCTCTGGCTACGTGCCTGGTTTTACACATTTGTATCGTACGTTTTGCTTGGTATTGGCCACCTAACTACAACTGGCGAGCGATTGATGCAGAGCATTGAATAACTCATTTCGTCCTCATCTATTTGTTGAATTTTAAGTCGCTTTGAATCTGTTGAATTGGTAAAGAGAAAGTTAAATAATGGCTGGCATAAATAGACCATCATAGAGTAGTAACAATAAATTACAGCTACTGAACACCAATAACACCTTTTTTATCATATTTGCACATAGTCTTATATTTGTCAATTTATTGTATAATACTATTTCCCTTTTTGTAAATAATGCTGAACGGTTAGTAATTTTTGTCTGACGTATTCGCATATGGTTTACTGACAAATTTTGCACAAAAAGTGCTGATCAGTCGACATTTAAGCTAATCGGTCAGTAGTAATTGACAGCTCACATCTAAGTTTACATTGTCGAACATTCGTCACCTATTTCAATTGCGGAACTGATAACCGAGCACTCAGCTGTTCTAATTGCGTTAAAAATTTTACTGAGCTCGGTTAAAAATTTTAAGTGTGTAGCTTAATATTTGAGTTTTCTCGTAATAGCAATAATGGTCGGATGGTCAACTAGTTTTTTCCGCGTCCATTATCACCTTATCAACAGTGCTATCTTTGAAAATGAACCACCTTGGTTATGCAACTAATTTTTCCGATCCTATTTTCTTGCAAATAATTCAGTAATTTTCATTTTATTATATTCAGAATTGCACATATTTTGTAGTATGTAATTTTAAGTGTTGATTGGGAGCTAACTGTTAACTGCCCGACTGTAATCCAGATAATAAGTGGCTGAGCGAAGCAGATTGTTCGCTGCGAACGTTTTAAGTGGGATGAGTGTACGTACCTGCAAGAGCAGTGGAGATTGATGATGTGTTTACCGAACTGGATCTGAAGCACGAATACCTATTGAAGCACGTGTTGTTGATGTTCCGTTTTTTTGTAAAGGTGCAAGTTAACGGTTAATGCTACTCCGTTGTTGGAACTAATTCCTCTTGTGACTATGTTTCTCCTTTATTAAAAACTAAACACACCGTGCATATGATTATGGTTCCCTTTTGTTTTAACTCCTTTATTCAAAACTCGGTAGCTATAAAAATACAAACTGTATTTTAGTTGTTTAAAATGTCATCAAAAAATATTGTGCAAGGCATTTATCAGCAGGGTTGAGCACTAGAAAGTTAGGAACAACTAGGATGCATCTGAGTTAAGGTGAATTGTTATAATTTAGATGTATCTTAGTTATTTTTATCTCTCTAGTACCCTACCCAAGAAAGCCAAGCCAAACCAAGAAATGTCTTGTAAAATAATTATTGGTGACATTTTTAACGAGAATGAATACAATTTATAGTTTATGCAAAAACAGAGAATTTGATTGAGCAATTAAAACCAATGGAACTACAACCATTTGGTTTTTTGTAAAGGCCAATTCACAAGATTCGACTAAATCACTGTAATACGATATAATGTAGATTTATATAAGTCTTGTTTAGCTGCGTAAATATTGTTACTTATTCTGTAGAAGGAAACGAAAATCGACATGAAATATAACCACTTTCTTTTCATTGCCATAATAACCAATTAAGCAATGAGCTATGTTCCTGCCGTCATAAATAAACCCTCTACGAACTACATGTTGAACTATTAGCCAAAGCAAATAAAGAATATGACTAATTGAGCGCCCTTGATGTCATCTCTCTCTCTCTCCCCCTTCGCACCCAGTTAATGAATCGTTTTACAAAAATATGTTTTCATGTCATAACACTTAGCATGAATAATTTGCTGTCTTGATGTTATACATTTATCTGAATTACTTTCAGCACCACATAGCACATTCGCTGTAATTTTCACTTTCGCGTTTCGACCCACCGTAATCGGCGGAACTCAGTTGTGCGTAATAATTTAATGATTATCGTACGATTGCAATTTGTGCACGGATAGCCTTCTGCACCTGAAGCCTCTTATAATCCGATTATCGGAAATGGTTGGAATTATTTTAAACCAAAATATATACACAAGCATGCACCACACCAGCTGCAGAACATTCCCATCGAGCGGAGGTGGCCAAATGCTCGCAGGCCGGCCGATTTAAGTAATCGCGAACGAAACATTGACGTAAGGATGGTTAATTTGCGATTGGTTTGTGTTGCGTTGGGAATCGGAACTTTTGTAATTCGCATTCGGGAACATTTTTGAAATGTTCGTCATCTGGCGAATTGTTGTCCGTCTCAGATACTGTTATAAGTCGCTTTTAATATAAAGTACAGACTCGCATTGTTAGAGTACGGAAATGGACTCCATCAACAATCGTTCGACCTTGATTCTAATGTAGCATTTACATCGTCTCCGGTTTTATAGACTATCACAGAAAAAACCTTTCAGCAGACTATGACCGTAAAACCATTGTGAAAAATAATTCAATCATTCACTAAGAAACAACTTGATTGAAGAGCACCCACGCAATAATATTTATTTCTTTCCTTTCTCCTCTCTTCCGGTTTAGCCCGAAGCACTAACGAAATAACAACCATCGGCAAAGGCAATCGATTAACCGGTGACGGCGAGCAGATTCTGTAACACCAAAACAACACAAGCCGGATTTTTCCAACGGACGCAAGATTTCATCATTACGCATCGATCTGCGAAATCTTTGATATAGGAAAATCAACCCCGGCGACGCTTCTCCTTTCCCACAATAAAACGTACAGTTTTCATTACTAGTTTTAGCCTTCCGGCGGACGTAAAAAACAAGCCAGCAGGCCCTATTCCACAAATCAATCAGCTGAATCCTATAGAATAACGTTCAACACTCGAGCAGATACCGCGACGAAGGCCGTCCCGGGCGAGGCAATCGACGACGACGACGATACGGCGGCCTTGTGTGACCAATCAGGCGTATCGTGATAAGCCAATCGTTTGATATTTTTCCGTTTTCTCATCGCGTTATCCAAGAAGATATTGCTGCAAGCTGCTCGGGCCCCTTTGCTGCCGCTTGGTGCTGCTGCGTCTGTTGGATTTCGCTGAGTTGGATTTTTCGGAACCGCAACCCGCAAAGACACGAACATTGATTGATCTTTTCTTGTTGTGTTGTTGTGCTTCCCGGCCAGCGCGCAGTTAGTTTCCTTTGATGATACGGCTAAATTGTGATGACTGTCACGACCGGGGTATCGATCCAATCAAGCACTGAATTTTCGGGCTTTACGTGAAATTCAAATTTTTCAGAGCTGCTCGTTTCGGCCGACCCGAACTAACGGGATTGGAGGGTGATTTTGGCGTATTCTAACGAGGTAGACTTTTTCGAAAATTACTGATTTCAATGAGTACACTTACACAGTGTTTGCAAGATCGCTTATCCTGTTAAAAACTAGAAAATATGGATTTCAATATTTTTAATTCATCTACTCAGTAACTAAACTGTTCATCAGAACAGTTAAAGCTGATCCCGTGTGATGTTTTGGCTAGCAAGCACAGATTTTCTTTGTTACAGACGAAAAAATTGAATGTAAAACTTGTTGTTGAGCAGCAAATCACCATGCGCCTACACCAAGCAACAACTCATTTCAAGGAGACGCACGATAGATTGTATTTCATCAAAAATAATTTAAATTGGCACAAGCCCTAGAATTGTTCTGTACGCTAATAACTAGCCGTCTGATCAATTAGACACCAAAAATTCGACGTTTATTTTAGACAAATTGTTTCATCCACCAATGGGCTTTGACAGCCCCTGCTTCCCAACACTATAGACGTACACTTTTCAAGTGAGAAATCAACTGTATGTATAAATGCAAATCGGAACTTGATTTCCCACCCGACAGGCACACACCCATTCGAACGAAATGCGAACCATCAAACGTCCCAACTTCGCAAATGGTACAACGTCTTCATATTCAATTGTGCGAGACAATCCCAAGGAAAACTGTCTGTTTTTCACCCGAAGAAATTCCACCCGTCGCGACGTCAGATTTGCATTCCATCATCACCACCACCAACACGAAAACGTCGAGGAAGCCCGTAAAATACTTAACGAATAAACTGTACCCCGTCTGACAGTTCCTGTCGCGACGAAAGAAATGTATTCTCCATTGCTTGATTCCGTAAAGTGCTTTCCTCCTTTGCCGTTTGGTTCCTGCAAAACAATGGAATATGATTTACCTACCTACCACGCCAGGAACCGAGTGAATTCGTTGGCTGACTATGGGTGATAGCGGGCCCGCAACTGGGCGTCGGCAGGCGGTGGCAGCGGCAGCAGTGATAGCGGCTGCACGACAGTTGACAAGAGCTATTTGCATAATGTTGAAAAATTCATTTGATTACATTCTGCTGCACACCGAGGGACAACGAATTATCGCGAGTATTGAAAAGTTTGGAGCGCGCCTGTGGAAGCGAAGCGGAAGAAGCGCGGTTCCACTCGAAAAAAGTTTTGCAACGTCGCGGTGTGGAAGTAGTTTCGATTTCACTTTAATATTTAAATTTTGTTTGTAGTTTGCTGTAGGGAGTTTTCTACATTTCGTTTCCCTCCGATTGAATGTTAATGGCGTGGAAAATTTTGCGACAGTACTAATGTTTTATTCACGATTAATGGGTACCGAACATTTGAATATTGGATCAGTTTTGCAATTTAGTTTATTAGTTAGTTTAGTGTTTGATTGTTTCCTACGGATGAGGGCAAACCAGAAACTAAAATAAAGTCAAGTAAACGAAATGATTGCAGTATTTGAGTCTTTCTAAGGCCTTGAATTCTCTTTAATAGCTGTAGTTTGAGTGCAATCAATAGAAATACTAAAATATTAACATTGAAGTTAACGTAAATAACCTGTAACCTGTTTTAACCTGTAGAATTTTCCGCAATTTTTCAACCAAGCAACCGTGTGACCCACTAGAACAACTATTCTAGCAGGCGAACCTGATTCCTCTCCGGCACTACCTTACGGCGGTTCAAGGTCAATTGGACAAAAGCCATCTGGTCAAATGCCATTAGGCCGAATACCGGTCTTTATCGATTATATTACAATGGAAAACCATTTCATTTAAACATTTTTACTATAATAACCCGAAATGAATGCATTTTGTCTGTCAATACTTTTCTCTATTTCCGAAAAATGAGCTCTATGTAGGTTATGGAAAAAAGTTATAAATTTATAGATACTGTTCATTGATAAAAAGAAGGAAAATATACAGAGAATGCAGAGACCAATAACAAATATTGTGAATACGAAAATGGTTATTCCAGTCAGTAGTCAATTTAAGATAACAAATCACGTTCGTCACTAACTAGGTCGTTCTATGCATTTCTCTATTACGGTTGTTGTAAGTATTATTTTCAACTAAATAATATTTGGACCAAAACCAGTCGGACCAATGGCCTTCGGCCAAATGGTATACAACTAAACTGCACTCTGTCAAGCGGCACTCCGAAATGGGCCTGTCTGGCTGTCAAGTGTCCAGCGGCATTCGGCCAAACGACCCATTCAGCCAAACGTGTCATTCGGCCAAACGAGCCATTCGGGCAAACGAGCCATTCGGGCAAACGAGCCATTCGGGCAAACGAGCCATTCGGGCAAACGAGCCATTCGGGCAAACGAGCCATTCGGGCAAACGAGCCATTCGGGCAAACGAGCCATTCGGGCAAACGAGCCATTCGGGCAAACGAGCCATTCGGGCAAACGAGCCATTCGGGCAAACGAGCCATTCGGGCAAACGAGCCATTCGGGCAAACGAGCCATTCGGGCAAACGAGCCATTCGGGCAAACGAGCCATTCGGGCAAACGAGCCATTCGGCCAAACGAGCCATTCGGCCAAACGAGCCATTTGGCCAAACGAGCCATTCGGCCAAACGAGCCATACGGCCAAACGAGCCATTCGGCCAAACGAGCCATTCAGTTAAACGAGCCATTCGGCCAAACGAGCAATTCGGCCAAACGAGCCATTCGGCCAAACGAGCCATTCGGCCAAAGGAGCCATTCGGCCAAACGAGCCATTCGGCCAAACGAGCCATTCGGCCAAACGAGCCATTCGGCCAAACGAGCCATTCGGCCAAACGAGCCATTCGGCCAAACGAGCCATTCGGCCAAACGAGCCATTCGGCCAAACGAGCCATTCGGCCAAACGAGCCATTCGGCCAAACGAGCCATTCGGCCAAACGAGCCATTCGGCCAAACGAGCCATTCGGCCAAACGAGCCATTCGGCCAAACGAGCCATTCGGCCAAACGAGCCATTCGGCCAAACGAGCCATTCGGCCAAACGAGCCATTCGGCCAAACGAGCCATTCGGCCAAACGAGCCATTCGGCCAAACGAGCCATTCGGCCAAACGAGCCATTCGGCCAAACGACCCATTCAGCCAAACAAACCATTCAGCCAAACGAGCCATTCGGCCAAACGAGCCATTCGGATAAACGCCCCATTCGACCAAATGGCCATTGACCCCTTCGGCGAAGTGGTAATCGGCAAGCAGCGTTCTGCCAAGCAACATTCGGCCAAATGGCTTTCGATCAAATGACCTTGTTCAATGCCTTGGTAGTCCTCTCCGCAAGCACACTGATTATCTTCTCCGAGCTCAATGCGGCGAGATGCGCATTTAACATGAACCTCGACATCACACGAATGATGTTTCGATTTACGTCCAACGTTGTAAAGTTCATTACAAGCAATGGGTATTTCATAAATGTTACGGTCTAGCACTCCAATTCGGTTAAATTATCAGCTCTCTCTTTACACTGTATGGAGAAATGTGCGGGAATCCATACTTAGGTAAATTGCTAGGATTTGTTTTGTTAACTTAGTTACCCAGCAAACCAGCAATCGTATATAAAAGTTTACAATAAATTACAAATAATGACAGACTAAATCAAAATTACAAATAGTGCAAGCAAAAATTATGTTTTGTTGTAAAAAGTTCACATAAAACGCAAATCTGTGATCGAAATACAATGTTGACTTGAAGTTATTTATTAGTCCACTACAACCTAAAACAAAATTGTACATGCGGAATAATAAAGACAATTTTGAAACATTGTATAGAAATTAATTTGCAATTGGATTAAACTGCAAAATCGTTCAAAAAAATAGTCACCTCCTTATAGCACTTCGCAAATTCTCTGCCAGACTAGTTCAATATTTGAGCAATAAAAAATGGCTTGAGTACAGAATGTAGGTGGTGATTTGACAGGTATAGAAGGTATCATTGGAGTGCCATATTTAGGTTAGATTATGGTATTCTTAGATCGTAATCACAAAGCGATAAAAATGATCAAATATAATCGTTGCTTGACAGTGTATAAATAGATGAGTACATAGCGGCTATGCTGGGAATACGAAGATCTCAGGTTTGAAACTGGAAGTAAATCGTAGTAGGTAATTTTAATAATTGATATTCCAGTAACTCCAACCTCACCCATGAAAAACATATCTACCAGTGTGGGCGTAACTGTGTCTTATAACAGAATTATGGAAATTTCATCCTGATTTTTTATTTTCATATTTTTAAAAAAATACTTCTTGTTACCACATTGGGGACCTTAAGCTGCATAAACCTTCATGTGTGATTGTAAAGTTGATCATATATAAACTCAAAATGATAAGCTAGATGATTGTATAATGCTTCTGATGAGATCAAAATTCGTCGTAAATCACATCGTTCTACTATACCGATTTGTTGTACGTATATGGCCTCCACTTTTGTTCACATAGAAGAGATCTGTGCATTTTATACAATCAATTCATATCGTTGAAGAGTACAGTTAATCAAATTGCAACTTATTAAAGTGAATCAAAATGTTGGCTGGGTAGATATTCTCGTATCTTCTTCAAAAACAACGAAACGTGATGATTGCCCAATCGGATTGCTAAGCGGCACATCATGATCGCTGTCAGTAACATCCTAATCATAGCATACTGGTCATGGTCAGAGCTTAGAAAAATTGACATTCCTGCCTGAACTTGAAAGAGAAACGAAATTCAATTCATGCCTGCCGCGATGAATGAAATGTTTGGTTCGTTTCCCTCGTCATGCGTTCTCCCGCTACAGCGCATTAAGGATCGAACATGTTCGGTTTCAAAAGCAAACATCAACTGACACGGCACGGATCACGAATTGAACGGTAACTTTGGGCTGACTGCTACTACTCCCCATGAAGGATAGTGTCAACCCTAGCATGGATTCCCTGCCAACGTAGATCACCATATGGCCACAAAAGGCGACTACGTACAACAAGGGGACATAAAGGCCCGGAGTTGGAACCCAACAAAATGGAGAACAAACAACAAAAGTAGTGGCACTGAAGAGCATGGTGGAGGAGCTTTACAAGTTCGTGGATGCGAGAAAAACATGTCCATAAAGATATTAAGGAGACGGTTCTCAGAATCAGAAAGGCACCAGCGTCTGCTATGAAGGAGTAGGACACAACAACGCTCAGAGCTGGGCCCAAAAGACAGACGCTCTCACTGCCGAAAGGAAAGACGCCGCTCAAAAGAGAGAAAGCTGAAGTACCGTTGTGGGTCGAATTGATAAACAAAGTGAGCAGCAAAATCAGAAGGAGAGCAAAGTGGAGCGGCAGAGGAAAAATATCTGCGGCTCGCCAGAAGGCGTCAAAGAGACAAGCCGTGCTACTCAAAAAAGTCAAAGAGAATCCAGAGCTAAGAGATTTGGGTGACAACGTAGCGATAGCCAGATGCACTCAAAAAGACTCTTCGAGTTGAAGGAGAACCCCACAGTTAACAGGACGACTATGCAGGCCATTATGACCAAATCACTGGGTGAAGAGGCAGAAGTTAAAGCCTTAAGCCCGGAGACGGTGATTGTGTGCAAGGATCTAGATTACTTTACGACGGAAGACAAGCTGAGAAGCGCATTGAAGACACAGTGCAATCTAGTTGAGGGACACATGACGATCCGGTCAAAGAAAAGGTACGAAGGAACTGAGACGGCCATGATTCGTCTTCCGGAAACCGTTGTTGACAAGGTGCTTGAGGCAGTTACGCATTGAGAGGCACCCCACGAATGAATAAACATGCGAAAAAATGCTTCAAGTGTTTGCGCTTTGGACATCTGGCAGGGGCTTGCAAGGGCCCGGATAGATCCGGGATGTGGTGGAAATGCGGGGAGACGGGTCATCTTGCGAGAAACTACTCGCACAGACCGAAGGTGCACTTCAGAGGACCGAAACGATCATCAGATGGGTGGATTCAAATACTCTGCCTACAATGGGGAGATTGCAGGCTAACGGTAAATGAGCTAACCAAGATAAATCTGAATCACTGTGAAACCGCACAGCAACTGTTGTGGTAGTCTACGGCAGAAACTATGTGTGATGTTTCTTTGATCGCAGAGCCATATCAAGTTCCCCTGATAACGGTAACTGGGTGGCGGATAGAACGGGAACGGCTGCGATACAAGTTATGGGTAGAACCCCCATTCAAGAAGTGGTAGAGCGCTCATACGAGGGCTTCGTGATCGCCAAAATTAACGACGTCTTTGTGTGTAACTGTTGTGCTCCTCCAAGGTAGACAGTGCAACAGTTCAGCCTAATGCTGAAGCAGTTCACCAAGCAGTTGGTCGGTCGGTCTGGCCTGTAGAGTAACTAACACAAGAGGGTGTACCTGCATGGAAGGTCCCATAAACACATTTCGAAGAGACGGGAGGGAGTTATGTCAACACATTCTGTAGTCCTTCACTAACGGCAAACTTGGACTGGAGAGTATGCGAGAGGTATACCTATAGCGACCACCAGGCGATTCGCTACCGTATCCGCCAACGTTATTCTGCAGCAGCTAGGAGAAGGATGATCGGCGTGCGAATGTGGAAGACGAAAGTCTTCAACAACGAGGAAGTACTTCGGTAGGATATCAGGACTGATAACGTTGATGCGACTGATCTGACAAGAAGGATGGCGACGGTCTGTGAGCATGCAATACCGCGTAAACATCGGCATCGAGTTTGCCGGCGAAACGAGACGTCCAATACACTACGCGCAGCTTGCCTCAGAGCAAGAAGGCGGGCTCAGAGAGCAGTACCAAAGCCAAATGGAGAGAAAAGCAATGTGGCGTTTCGGGAAGCTAGGGCCGCTTTAAAACGGCAGAGCTTAACAAGTCAGTTTGCCACAAAGAGTTGTGCCGAGAAGTAAACGCCAATCCCTGGAAGACGCGTACCGAGTCGTGATGGCGAAGATGAAGGGCCCATTTATGCCAGCTAAAATGTGGCCGGGTAAACTGAAAATAGTCGTTGATGATCTCTTCCCGAATCACGATCCAACTACCTGGTCACCAACACCGTGCGGCGAAAAAGAAGAAGTAAACACGGACGATCGACAAGTGACTAACGACGAGCTCGCAGCAGCGTCGATACGGCTTAAATCAATGAAAGCCCCCGGTCCTGATGGAATACTAAACGTGGAACGTGGAATGCTACCAGCGGAGAAATGCGCGTAACGCAAGGAGACTGGTCCGAGCAGACTTGTTGGTTAAATGGCAGCAGGAGTGGGACAATGCGGAGAAAGGTAGGTGGACCCACCGACTCATCCCAAATGTGTCGGCTTGGGTGCATAGGAAGCACGGAGAGGTGAACTTCCGATGGCGCAGTTTTTGTCCGGGTACGGATGCTTCCGGTATTATTTGCATCGGTTTGGATATGCTTCGTCACCCCTTTGCGCGGAGTGTGCGAACATGTAGGAGACTCCGGAACACGTGGTCTTCGAATGCCCTAGATTCGAAGAAGATCGTCGGGGTATACCTGGTGTGCCAATTGATAATATCGTCGAAGAGATGTGCCACGACGAGCGTACCTGGGACGCTGTCAACAGAGTGGTTACGAGCATACTCTCCGAGCTGCAGAGGAAGTGGGGAAGGGACCAACAAGGAGCCACAAATCGGGTTTCGAGTGAAATTCCGCCGCCGCCGGGGAATTCTCCGACTGTGTAGACTAGGTGCACCGCCGGGGACCAGTTGAGTAGTACGTGACGTAGCACCTAGTTTGGGTCGTCGGGGCGCCTGTGAACCGGACGTCAAGCTTCACCGGATCGACCTCGACACTCTACCGGGTAACTCGTGAGTAGGCTAGATCCATCGCCGGGGATTAAGCCGAGTAGATCGGGACGACACGGAGAGCTAAATGGTTCACGGAAACGAACATCGGTATCAGGAGAAATCTACCGCTCGGTTTCAGGAGAACCTCCCTCGCCGGGGAATTCTTCGTCAGAGTAGGCTAGATCCATTGTTGGGGACTAGACCGAGTAATTCGCGAACAAGTCGGAAGCTCAACGAGTAAATGGCGCAGAATTGTGCGAGAGAGGAGTCGTGGTACTGATTAGCACAACGGAGCCCAAGGGCTCGGCGAATTAGACAATCTGAAGTTTGCCGCCCAGATTGTCTTCGCAGAGGAGGAACACTAAGGCTCGACTTACAGCCAGCTTTCCGACTGCCATGCAGAAATTGCTAGTCCGTGGAGATGGTGGAGAACTGGTGGTATGACGAAGAGTGTAACCCTATTTGTAAGTAGGGGTTTGCCCACTACTCAGGTGATTTGCCCGGCAGACCCTTTGCCTCTCCCCGCTCCCGTTGACGTTCAGCTGTGAAGGAGAGCTAGACTTGTTCGGCTGATCCTTCACAGCGAGACTGGCTGGATTTGTCCAGTGAAAAAAACGTCCAAACGGGGGAAAAAACACGACGTCGTTCACTCACCGTGGCTCGAAACTTTCCGCCTCCCGCATTCGACCAAAACAAACACAAGAAACGCATTGCCGCATAGCTGTCATCGCTATGTACAGCATAGCCAGCACACTTTTGCAGCAAGAGGAGAGCGGTGGCCTAACTAAACCCAATGCTATTTAGTTACACATGTTTAACAAAAATTACACCTATCTGAACTAATGACAACGTTCATGAACTATTATTTAAACGAACTTTACATAAAAAATGTGAACAAGCATAATGAACAGCGGTGAGTTATGATTCAATAACAATACACTCTACGGAGAGAGTACGCACAAATAGGTATATTTCCACCCAGTGCTAAATTGTTACCGTCGTGCGGGGCTACTTTGCACATTTTAGTTTTTCAATATTTACTAACATACGCGCTTTTATTAGTTTTATTATACTTTTGACATTTGTAGAGCCATATTTTTAAACATGTTGCATATGCCTCTTTGTCGTTTTTATTAACACTGTTTAGCAAAACAAACAAAACACTTCAAGGGTCGACAAAAGTGATTGGAGGCTCGTAAAATAAGACTACTTAACAAAACAGAAAATCTTAACTGTATCGAGACCACCAATTTCCGTTTGTTTCTAGTACGTCATGATCGGTTTTTATGAGCATTTGAAGATTTTTGTGTGTTGTTGTTTGTTTTGACGTAGGACTACGTCTTTGTTTTCGATATGGGGGTGCACTCTGAAATTCTACAAAAATGGTATGTAACGAAAAGTGGTCCAATTTTAAACGCATATAATTCAGCCATCTCATGATAAATTTTCAAACTTTTTGCACAAATCGCCCCGAAATACTTCTAAGAATAGATACCAATAGATAAACCCACAGATTTTTGATATCATAGCTTTAAAAAATTAAATAATATACAACCTTGTCAAAATATCGCGCATTAACACACAGAAGATAGCGCTTCCCGAGCCCTGTACGACGGATTGGTGCACCTAGCGCGCAACGCTTCTATGAATGACGTCATCATCGACTATTTAAAGAACGGACTTGGCCAGACACGCTCAGATCCCTGTTGAACGGCTGGTGAAGCAGATCACTGCGCTGTGTTACAGCCAGTGTAGCTGAGCTAGAAGTCCGTTACACTGGCTGTGGAGGGACGCTACCCTGTGTCGTCCAACAGGCGACCGCTCCAACTGCTTCCTAAATGCCGCTGTAATGTTGCCAGTAAATTTTTGGTTTAACTAGCACATGTATTTGCTATTTGCGCTTGAAATTTAGTAATGTAGTGGTAGTAATAAGCTTCCCATTTTGGTTTAAACGCAAGGACAGTTTTTAAAACAGGATTTGATTAATTAGCTTAGCTCATCTAAGCAATTTTATCAATTCTGTAATTTAAAAGGAATTTTACGGAACTTGGTCAATTTGGCCCCACTTGCAACTGGTATAATCAACCTGCACAAAGTGTTGCATAACGCAGGGCTGTTTTTTTGGAACAAAATGTGTTATCATTCAGCCCTTCGCTATGCAATATCACGATATTATGACAGATGGGCTAAGCGCGGCCGTTCCTTTCAATCGGGAAAGGCCGTGTGGAATTTTGGTGAAATGCGCTAATAGTGTCGTGGTGGTACTAGTTGTCTCTTTCGCTCTACCCATCATCATCAGCGTTGACTCATTTTGCATTGTACGCTTGGGTTCAATGTTTTGGGGGAATGTGTTGGTAGGTAGGGGAACTGGCGGTAAAATGAACACGTTAAGCAAAGTCATTATTTTCTAACTAATAAGTGAATGAGATATTACAATCACCTTATATGTTTCTTGTTAGACATGTTTTGTACATATCTGGTAAAAATACTTCGTCAAAAATGAGACATGTTTATAGCGAGTGGGCAAATTGAGCATGTGGCGGTGGTAAAAGGAACAGCTTCTGGTGACTTGCAAAATGTCCTGTATGTATGCAATGCGCAGCGTTGGACAGCATTTTTCCGATCAATGCTAATATCCCAACAAATCATGAGCTTTGCATACACACAGGCAAAAAAAATGTCACGGAAGAATTGAATTTTCATGACGTAATATTAACAATTTTACAATCCTGTGGCATCGAAACACATCTACACACTTAGGGTTATCCAAAGGTGTTTGAACTTTTAGGATCTGTTTGAGAGCAACTAGAAAGCTTGGTCTATACATGAGATGTGATTATATTGTTTAAATATTGTTTTTCCTTCACCGGTCCGGGTGTTTTTCCCACACACTAAGTACTAAGAAAATAAATATTTTACATTAAGTAGTATAGTCCTACGTCTACAGTTCGTGCAACCCCATAGGGCTGCTCCTTGTAGTTTTTAATATTATTATCAACATCAACATATTATTTGCCGAAGATACCAAGCCTCTAAATAATATTTTGAGTTTATTCTCCGTAATTATGTATAAAAAAATTAATTACCAAAATTGGTTTTTTCGAGAGATGCTCTGTATTATGTTGTATAATTTCTTTGAAGATATTGAACCTCCAAAGTTGGTGGTTGCGAAATAATGTAATCTCGGCCGTGAAAAAAACTGGTTTCGAACCTTTATTTCAGAATTCTTGACATAAAAAGTGCATAACTTGAGAACGTGGCCTTGTGTACTAATTACGCTATCAATTTAGCACTCAAATGGACGTCATAAATAGCCTCTTATTCACTTTTTTTATTTTGCGAAATTTTCAATCAAAAAATGCCCTTAAAAACCCTATTCTGACATACTAGAAAAAAACTGATATTGCCATTTTTCATCATTCTTTTTTTCTATATGAAAAACAATATGCAGTCTCAACCCACTCAAGTATTTCTGACAAGTAACGTTTTAAATGTTAAATTAAAATGAATCCCTTATTTTCGAAAATGTGATACATGCGTGAAGCTTTATTGCTGAAAAAGCCTCTGATATTAGTATAAATTAATGATATTTCAATGAAAGTAAATAAAGCTGGTTAATTTTCATTTTATATCCAATTCAATAAGTGTCCAAAGTAGCCCCCAGCTAGTCCAAAAAAAAAATATTTTTGAGCGCTATATGAACAACTTTTTTATGTGTGAACCAATTCTGCGCATATTTGGCATAAATAATACATACACGATGACTAAGCTGACCAACCGTACGGAATTTGGGAGGACAGTACGGATTTTTGGTCGTGTGTCCGGAAAAAAAACATATGTGAATATGTCCGGAATTTGCATGAAATTTTTAACCTCAGTGGAAGTAGAAGTACTCCCGGGACAACAAAAAATCTTCCACAAATAGAAACAGACCAAATAATGCTGCACACTAGTTTCCCAGGTTCCAAAAATGCCATTAAAAGCAAAAAGAAACCAGCGAACAAGAGTGCTAAAAAATCGATTTTTGTAAATTTTCTTATAAGTTTTGGGACTAAGAAAACTTCACGATTTTTTCTAATGTAAATGAAAAAATTGAACTTTTATATGTCCCGCTATCCGCCTCGACTAGTTGTTTAAGCCGTTCTCTCAAATTGGGTGGTATTTTGAATTTTAGTCTAGCAGCCGCCAAGTCGTTCTAGCTAAGTCGAAACGAAATTTACTCGATTAATTTCCGTTATGAAAAATATCGTGCTCGATGTACACACTTGGTTGAACTAAATTTTCCTCCTTCAATTTGTGTCTGAAAATGATCCGGATTATACATTTGCTATTTTGAATCTGCAGTTCGACTGTATTCTGTAGTTTTGAGACATAATACAATTAAAATCTGCAGTTGATTCTGGAACTCTTTCAAATTTTCCATTTACATAGATTAATAGGGTTTTCCTTTAATTTCATTTGAAAGGTTGAACCGAAAATTTCAAAGTACTCGATGAACATTAGATACCAGACTTTCCAAATGAACATCGAACACCATGTTCGCTTTAGTTCTGTGCTCATCTTAAACCCACATTTCGTGTGCAAACTAGAACGCGCTAATGCGTACCAAAACACATACACATGTTCGTCTGCACAACCGAACCCCATGTACGTACGCGGTGTTCGTACACACAGGTTCTTGACACTAGTTTTCTCTTTCTATCACTCATCATCACTAGTGTTGACTCATTCTGTTTTGTGTGTGCCGTTCTTGTGTACGCACACGGTGTACGTACACGGTGTTTAAACCTAAGATAGCACATCGTTCGGGTTCGGTGTTCGAGGCGAACCTGTACACAAAGGCAAAGTAAGTTTGAGGTTGAACGCGTGCACGAAATTTTGTACACTGGTGCAAACTTATGGATGTTCATGGGAAGACTGTTAGATACAGAAACGAGGCTGTTAAGTACAATAGATTATTTAATTTTACATTAGATTTTCAGCCAGATAAGCTGATCGGGCAACTTGATTCACACAAGGAACATGATGAGTATAAGTGTAAAATGCATGAACACTTGTTTTTATTTTCAATAATAAATTTCTTCTTGTGCAAAGAAGCAGTTTTTTTACAATAATGTTGCGCGTTTATAAAATTATGGCATATCTTTCCAGGTTCCCCTACATGGAGGAAACCGATCAGGAAACTAACACAGGAACTCTGATATATAATTTCTGTGCTCCATCAATTACATTGAATTCAGAAAATATTTCGATTATAGAGGTTTTAACATTAGGGTCAATTACTCCTTTTTTCGAGGTAGAAAAATCTCTTTTGCAAAAACTCTAACCCTGTGCGCGGGGTTGGGAATCGAACCAATCGATTTACGAACTACGGGTTGGTATAGCCGTTTTAATCAACCTAGTGGTGCAATTGTGCCTTTCCCATATATCCAAACTACGATTCCATGGCTGGTTATGTTTAATATAATGGTGGAAATGTCTATTAAATATTCAGTGCGATTTACACATACGTACAATGAATCGACAGCTACCAACTTCAGTCGCTATATGTTGACGCTGAAACGTTAAGAAATTTTAAATTAGTTTCTCAGCTCAAAATCATTTCAAACAAAATTTTGCACTGGTTTTTCAGACCCACTAGGGAAATTTATTCTAGAGAAATCAGAAAATTTTATTCGTGTAGAGGGGTACTTGATGAGGGAAGTGCGGTTTAGGGAAGGGTGGTGAGTGATGTGGGGGGGAGAGGGCCTCACCGTATCCCCCTAACTACGACCCTGTTAAAATACGGAAAACCTATGTAAGTCAAACAAAATGGCCAAGATTAAGTTGACGATGTTCAGAGTGATTGCATAACCTTTCTATAGGAGAAAGGCAAAAATGTGAATTTACTGTGTGTCCGTACTCTTATACCTGTAACTCCGGAACCGGAACTCGGAATTTAATGAAATTCAATAGTAGCCTATGGGAACGATGTACCTTTCATTTGAGACTTGAGTTTGATGAAATCGGTTCAGCCATCACCGAGTAACCGATGTGCATATTTTTGGTCACATACATACATACATACATACATACATACGATACATACATACATACAAACACACATACATACATACATACAAACACACATACATACGCACACACACAGACATTTGCCGAAGTCGATGTACTGAGTCGAATGGTATATGACAGATGGCCCTCCAGGCCGGGATTCAGTTGACGGTGTTCAGAGTGATTGCATAACAAGAAAGGCAAAACCATTGTTAAAATCCTATTGCCTGTTGTAAAATATAGTAAACACGAGCAATACTAAACAGTCTAAGAAATCAACTTTAGTGTTCTAATTTTCGAGATGAAATCTGTACGGATTTTTCCTAGCCCACAGTTGGTCAGCTTAACGATGACGATAAATCTGTGCTGATATGATACAAATCCATCGATTATTAAAGGAGTTATAATTCGACAAAATTAAAAAAAAATGATAAAAGTGCGCAAAGATACCACGACGGTACCCTGACGAGTTACATACTGAAGGAATTTGTATAAGAGACTCGACCCTCCGGGCCTCGGTCGGTTGAAAATGCGAGGTAAAAACATGTTAAGCAGTGTTCTAGACGAAAGCTATACACTTCAAAGAGAAACTGTGCGGAGAAAATAAGTTACAGCCAGTTTTAAATGTTATAATAAATAAATTAACAATAAATTCGTGTTTACCCTGTAATTATCCCATGAACAACTCGATTTCTAGTTGCAACCAATTTGAAGGTATTCTACATTCTACCCATGAATTCTAAACCCCAATCTCAATTCTGACACACTGTATTACCACCAGGAGCAACAAATCTATCAGCTAACTGAAGCGCAACATTTTTCCCCGTTTATGTCAAGTCAAGCGGAACAATTTACGAACATTCGATTCTTTATCCGGAAACAAATTGCTAATATCGTCCAGGGAGAGGAAAAAGGAAAATTTATTTCCCCTGATAGCAACCCTTCTATACAAACAGAAGCAGCAGCACATTTTTAGTGACCAACAAAAAACATCTGACCACCACCCGAGGAGAGAAAAAGGTTATTCCATGAGGACCTAATTCCGAACCCCGCAATTATCACCGCGTGATCAATATATTTAGTATACATAGCTTTCTATTCGAAAAAAAATATTTGTTTGGCAAAAATCCAGGATGTATGATAATGGTAGGATATTGCAAGTTCACTGGAAAATTGCAGTAATAGTTTCCAGTTTGCTCAAATTTTCGACTCATGGGCCGTTCGGCTGCATGTCAAGTAAGTACCTTCCGTTCGTCACATACTCACACATATTTCCAGGCTGGAGAACACGCCAATCGATTTAAAAAATTACTCGCGAAATAGCGTTCTGCCACCATCCGTCCGCATCATTCCATTAAAATCTCATCACATGCAGCAATCTGGCTATCTGCCAAGATTATTCATTCATGAAACATCTGCTAATCAAATTCAGAAGGAAGCGTTTTGGGCTGGGTAGAGAAAAAAAACAGAATCTCGTCCGTGAAGGGAGAGAAAGACAGGGATAAAACCGTAATGCTATTAATACAACCATCAACACATTTCTGCTCGTTCTCCGTGATTCGGCCCCGCCATCCATGGCAGGCCTGGGAGCCCGGAAAAAATAATGTTTCCATAAACCCATCATATCATCATCAGCAGGCATCAGTATCTCGCGAAGGAGGCCGATCCAAAACAGAATCGGGGGAAAAATGGAATTTTGGCAAATCGCACAAAAACGCACGCTTCTCGCCTTGCTGATTATTATGGGCTTTTGATTGGATCCTGATCCGGATTATGGCCCCAAAAAGGGTTACAAACCGAAGACGACCGCGAAATTTGGATTTTTTTGATTTTCATAATGCTGTGGGTTCTGATTCGGTCCGATAACTTTATATGAATATCTTCGGAGCTGAGCTTTGTATTCATTATCTTATGAACATACTAACAACGCAAGGGTTTTGACACAAGTTATGTCTACTCCGGTGAAATTTCTCGTCTTATGCAGACTATTAAGGCTTGACCTTTGATTAGATCAGGATTGTTTAGGAATTTTAGTAATTTTGCTCTTTTAGATGGAGTGAAATTTAATATGATTTCTGAGTACAGTCTCATCAATCTCAATCATTTTGGTTCCGTATTGAGATACGCCAATCAGCAATCAAAGCTCGCCATGGAATCCAGCTGCAACCAAAACAGATCCAATTCCCCCGGTGCAGAATCCAATCTGAGCTAATTTACCCTCGCATATGTTGGCTGACATATTCTCAACAATGATTAATTGCTAATTAATTTAGGGCTATGTCAACCAGCAACCCAATCTAAATTCAACCAGTTGCGGTCCTCGGCATAGCAGTACCTGCAGCAACATCAGAGGTATGTACGTACGTCCCAACGAAAGTGTGAAACTGAGTGCCGTAAATTTTTGCATGTCTTCTCGTGGCAGGGCGTGATTTGCAACAGGTCAACTCTGGCAGCGATGCATGGTCCGTTAAACCTCGAAATTCAATATTTTATGATCCAAGTAAGCGTTTCGTTTTAGCTCGACGAAAAAAAAACCCAGACTAACACGTACCAGTCTTAATACTTATTCCCATCAAGTTTCATCCCTGTTCCAATGCCCAAAAGAGCGCGTATAATCTACCCTGCCAAACAATGTGTCCTCGCAAGCGCGTGTCCTCAATCTGTGTGGAATGCTTTTATATTCATGGAACTTTGCACTCTCCCGGATGCAGGGAGGCTAGGGCGTGTGCGCGGCTGTGTGCGATGTGTGCCCGCGAATCCACGTGCGAAACCGGTCCCGTTCCGTGTCCTGTCAACGTGCTATACCCGAGCGGAACGGAACACATTTTTCACATTCTTCTAACCAAACACATATACACACACACCCGCTGCCAATGTAGCAAGTCGGCCCAATTATGAGCATATCCCGAGCGGTTTCCAGGATGTAGAACCGGACATAGATAAAGCTCGTAAATCTAACTCTTGAATTAAATAATGTTGATCCACTTTTGCTGTTGTCAGCAGTGGCGGTTTCATTGTTTTTTTTTCTTGTAAGCTTCATCGTAAGCTCTCGAGAAAGCAGGATGAATTTTATGTTCTTCGAACACGACCACAACACGTTGCACTGGGGAGATTATGATTCCGAAATGTACTGTCACACGTGTCATATGCGGCATTTTTCCGAGTGGTATTTATTCAACACTTGGACTAAGCCAACAAGAATTGAAAAAAACGTGCAAACTGATGGAATTCATTGCAGTTGACTTCAAAAAGTGTCGGAGGACAGGAAAGCATCTCAGAGATAGGAAAATTCGGAAAAAGTAAACGATAACATTTTGTTTTTAAATTTTCCGAATCATCGTTTTTTCTAGGTTTCAGAAATTTAAAAGTTTCGCGATTTCGAATTTGCAGAGTAAAATTTTCGAATTTTAGATTTTTAAAGGGTTTAAACTATCAAAATTTTGAACTTTTGAATTTTCGAATTTTTGAATTCTCGAATATTCAAATTTTCGAATTTTCTAATTTTTGAATTTTCGAATTTTCGAATTTTCAAATTTTCGAATTTTCAAATTTTCAAATTTTCGAATTTTCGAATTTTCGAATTTTCGAATTTTCGAATTTTCGAATTCTCGAATAATCGAATTTTTGAATATTCGAATTTTCGAATTTTCGAATTTTCGAATTTTCGAATTTTCGAATTTTCGAATTTTCGAATTTTCGAATTTTTGAATTTTCGAATTTTCGAATTTTCGAATTTTCGAATTTTCGAATTTTCGAATTTTCGAATTTTCGAATTTTCGAATTTTCGAATTTTCGAATTTTCGAATTTTCGAATTTTCGAATTTTCGAATTTTCGAATTTTCGAATTTTCGAATTTTCGAATTTTCGAATTTTCGAATTTTCGAATTTTCGAATTTTCGAATTTTCGAATTTTCGAATTTTCGAATTTTCGAATTTTCGAATTTTCGAATTTTCGAACTTTCGAATTTTCGAATTTTCGAATTTTCGAATTTTCGAATTTTCGAATTTTCGAATTTTCGAATTTTCGAATTTTCGAATTTTCGAATTTTCGAATTTTCGAATTTTCGAATTTTCGAATTTTCGAATTTTCGAATTTTCGAATTTTCGAATTTTCGAATTTTCGAATTTTCGAATTTTCGAATCTTCGAATTTTTGAATTTTCGAATTTTCGAATTTTCGAATTTTCGAATTTTCGAATTTTCGAATTTTCGAATTTTCGAATTTTCGAATTTTCGAATTTTTGAATTTTCGAATTTTCGAATTTTCGAATTTTCGAATTTTCGAATTTTCGAATTTTCGAATTTTCGAATTTTCGAATTTTCGAATTTTCGAATTTTAGAATTTTCGAATTTTCGAATTTTCGAATTTTCGAATTTTCGAATTTTTGAATTTTCGAATTTTCGAATTTTCGAATTTTCGAATTTTCGAATTTTCGAATTTTCGAATTTTCGAATTTTCGAATTTTCGAATTTTCGAATTTTTGAATTTTCGAATTTTCGAATTTTCGAACTTCCGAATTTTCGAATTTTCGAATTTACGAATTTTCGAATATTCGAATTTTCGAATTTTCGAATTTTCGAATATTCGAATTTTCGAATTTTCGAATTTTCGAATTTTCGAATTTTCGAATTTTCGAATTTTCGAATTTTCGAATTTTTGAATTTTCGAATTTTCGAATTTTCGAATATTTGAATTTTCAAATTTTGAATTTTTGAATTTTTGAATTTTTGAATTTTTGAATTTTTGAATTTTTGAATTTTTGAATTTTTGAATTTTTGAATTTTTGAATTTTTGAATTTTTGAATTTTTGAATTTTTGAATTTTTGAATTTTTGAATTTTTGAATTTTTGAATTTTTGAATTTTTGAATTTTTGAATTTTTGAATTTTTGAATTTTTGAATTTTTGAATTTTTGAATTTTTGAATTTTTGAATTTTTGAATTTTTGAATTTTTGAATTTTTGAATTTTTGAATTTTTGAATTTTTGAATTTTTGAATTTTTGAATTTTTGAATTTTTGAATTTTTGAATTTTTGAATTTTTGAATTTTTGAATTTTCGAATTTTTGAATTTTCGAATTTTCGAATTTTCGAATTTTCGAATTTTTGAATTTTCGAATTTTCGAATTTTCGAATTTTCGCTTTTCGCTTTTCGCTTTTCGCTTTTCGCTTTTCGCTTTTCGATTTTCGATTTTCGATTTTCGATTTTCGATTTTCGATTTTCGATTTTCGATTTTCGATTTTCGATTTTCGATTTTCGATTTTCGATTTTCGATTTTCGATTTTCGATTTTCGATTTTCGATTTTCGATTTTCGATTTTCGATTTTCGATTTTCGATTTTCGATTTTCGATTTTCGATTTTCGATTTTCGATTTTCGATTTTCGATTTTCGATTTTCGATTTTCGATTTTCGATTTTCGATTTTCGATTTTCGATTTTCGATTTTCGATTTTCGATTTTCGATTTTCGATTTTCGATTTTCGATTTTCGATTTTCGATTTTCGATTTTCGATTTTCGATTTTCGATTTTCGATTTTCGATTTTCGATTTTCGATTTTCGATTTTCGATTTTCGATTTTCGATTTTCGATTTTCGATTTTCGATTTTCGATTTTCGATTTTCGATTTCGATTTTCGATTTTCGATTTTCGATTTTCGATTTTCGATTTTCGATTTTCGATTTTCGATTTTCGATTTTCGATTTTCGATTTTCGATTTTCGATTTTCGATTTTCGATTTTCGATTTTCGATTTTCGATTTTCGATTTTCGATTTTCGATTTTCGATTTTCGATTTTCGATTTTCGATTTTCGATTTTCGATTTTCGATTTTCGATTTTCGATTTTCGATTTTCGATTTTCGATTTTCGATTTTCGATTTTCGATTTTCGATTTTCGATTTTCGATTTTCGATTTTCGATTTTCGATTTTCGATTTTCGATTTTCGATTTTCGATTTTCGATTTTCGATTTTCGATTTTCGATTTTCGATTTTCGATTTTCGATTTTCGATTTTCGATTTTCGATTTTCGATTTTCGATTTTCGATTTTCGATTTTCGATTTTCGATTTTCGATTTTCGATTTTCGATTTTCGATTTTCGATTTTCGATTTTCGATTTTCGATTTTCGATTTTCGATTTTCGATTTTCGATTTTCGATTTTCGATTTTCGATTTTCGATTTTCGATTTTCGATTTTCGATTTTCGATTTTCGATTTTCGATTTTCGATTTTCGATTTTCGATTTTCGATTTTCGATTTTCGATTTTCGATTTTCGATTTTCGATTTTCGATTTTCGATTTTCGATTTTCGATTTTCGATTTTCGATTTTCGATTTTCGATTTTCGATTTTCGATTTTCGATTTTCGATTTTCGATTTTCGATTTTCGATTTTCGATTTTCGATTTTCGATTTTCGATTTTCGATTTTCGATTTTCGATTTTCGATTTTCGATTTCGATTTTCGATTTTCGATTTTCGATTTTCGATTTTCGATTTTCGATTTTCGATTTTCGATTTTCGATTTTCGATTTTCGATTTTCGATTTTCGATTTTCGATTTTCGATTTTCGATTTTCGATTTTCGATTTTCGATTTTCGATTTTCGATTTTCGATTTTCGATTTTCGATTTTCGATTTTCGATTTTCGATTTTCGATTTTCGATTTTCGATTTTCGATTTTCGATTTTCGATTTTCGATTTTCGATTTTCGATTTTCGATTTTCGATTTTCGATTTTCGATTTTCGATTTTCGATTTTCGATTTTCGATTTTCGATTTTCGATTTTCGATTTTCGATTTTCGATTTTCGATTTTCGATTTCGATTTTCGATTTTCGATTTTCGATTTTCGATTTTCGATTTTCGATTTTCGATTTTCGATTTCGATTTTCGATTTTCGATTTTCGATTTTCGATTTTCGATTTTCGATTTTCGATTTTCGATTTTCGGTTTTCGATTTTCGATTTTCGATTTTCGATTTTCGATTTTCGGTTTTCGATTTTCGATTTTCGATTTTCGATTTTCGATTTTTCGATTTTTGATTTTCGATTTTTGATTTTTGATTTTCGATTTTCGATTTTCGATTTTCGATTTTCGATTTTCGATTTTCGATTTTCGATTTTCGATTTTCGATTTTCGATTTTCGATTTTCGATTTTCGATTTTCGATTTTCGATTTTCGATTTTCGATTTTCGATTTTCGATTTTGATTTTCGATTTTCGATTTTCGATTTTCGATTTTCGATTTTCGATTTTCGATTTTCGATTTTCGATTTTCGATTTTCGATTTTCGATTTTCGATTTTCGATTTTCGATTTTCGATTTTCGATTTTCGATTTTCGATTTTCGATTTTCGATTTTCGATTTTCGATTTTCGATTTTCGATTTTCGATTTTCGATTTTCGATTTTCGATTTTCGATTTTCGATTTTCGATTTTCGATTTTCGATTTTCGATTTCCGATTTTCGATTTTCGATTTTCGATTTTCGATTTTCGATTTTCGATTTTCGATTTTCGATTTTCGATTTTCGATTTTCGATTTTCGATTTTCGATTTTCGATTTTCGATTTTCGATTTTCGATTTTCGATTTTCGATTTTCGATTTTCGATTTTCGATTTTCGATTTTCGATTTTCGATTTTCGATTTTCGATTTTCGATTTTCGATTTTCGATTTTCGATTTTCGATTTTCGATTTTCGATTTTCGATTTTCGATTTTTTGATTTTCGATTTTTGATTTTTGATTTTCGATTTTCGATTTTCGATTTTCGATTTTCGATTTTCGATTTTCGATTTTCGATTTTCGATTTTCGATTTTCGATTTTCGATTTTCGATTTTCGATTTTCGATTTTCGATTTTCGATTTTCGATTTTCGATTTTCGATTTTCGATTTTCGATTTTCGATTTTCGATTTTCGATTTTCGATTTTCGATTTTCGATTTTCGATTTTCGATTTTCGATTTTCGATTTTCGATTTTCGATTTTCGATTTTCGATTTTCGATTTTCGATTTTCGATTTTCGATTTTCGATTTTCGATTTTCGATTTTCGATTTTCGATTTTCGATTTTCGATTTTCGATTTTCGATTTTCGATTTTCGATTTTCGATTTTCGATTTTCGATTTTCGATTTTCGATTTTCGATTTTCGATTTTCGATTTTCGATTTTCGATTTTCGATTTTCGATTTTCGATTTTCGATTTTCGATTTTCGATTTTCGATTTTCGATTTTCGATTTTCGATTTTCGATTTTCGATTTTCGATTTTCGATTTTCGATTTTCGATTTTCGATTTTCGATTTTCGATTTTCGATTTTCGATTTTCGATTTTCGATTTTCGATTTTTGATTTTCGATTTTCGATTTTCGATTTTCGATTTTCGATTTTCGATTTTCGATTTTCGATTTTCGATTTTCGATTTTCGATTTTCGATTTTCGATTTTCGATTTTCGATTTTCGATTTTCGATTTTCGATTTTCGATTTTCGATTTTCGATTTTCGATTTTCGATTTTCGATTTTCGATTTTCGATTTTCGATTTTCGATTTTCGATTTTCGATTTTCGATTTTCGATTTTCGATTTTCGATTTTCGATTTTCGATTTTCGATTTTCGATTTTCGATTTTCGATTTTCGATTTTCGATTTTCGATTTTCGATTTTCGATTTTCGATTTTCGATTTTCGATTTTCGATTTCGATTTTCGATTTTCGATTTTCGATTTTCGATTTTCGATTTCGATTTTCGATTTTCGATTTTCGATTTTCGATTTTCGATTTTCGATTTTCGATTTTCGATTTTCGATTTTCGATTTTCGATTTTCGATTTTCGATTTTCGATTTTCGATTTTCGATTTTCGATTTTCGATTTTCGATTTTCGATTTTCGATTTTCGATTTTCGATTTTCGATTTTCGATTTTCGATTTTCGATTTTCGATTTTCGATTTTCGATTTTCGATTTTCGATTTTCGATTTCGATTTTCGATTTTCGATTTTCGATTTTCGATTTTCGATTTTCGATTTTCGATTTTCGATTTTCGATTTCGATTTTCGATTTTCGATTTTCGATTTCGATTTTCGATTTTCGATTTTCGATTTTCGATTTTCGATTTTCGATTTTCGATTTTCGATTTTCGATTTTCGATTTTCGATTTTCGATTTTCGATTTGATTTTCGATTTTCGATTTTCGATTTTCGATTTTCGATTTTCGATTTTCGATTTTCGATTTTCGATTTTCGATTTTCGATTTTCGATTTTCGATTTTCGATTTTCGATTTTCGATTTTCGATTTTCGATTTTCGATTTTCGATTTTCGATTTTCGATTTTCGATTTTCGATTTTCGATTTTCGATTTTCGATTTTCGATTTTCGATTTTCGATTTTCGATTTTCGATTTTCGATTTTCGATTTTCGATTTTCGATTTTCGATTTTCGATTTTCGATTTTCGATTTTCGATTTTCGATTTTCGATTTTCGATTTTCGATTTTCGATTTTCGATTTTCGATTTTCGATTTTCGATTTTCGATTTTCGATTTTCGATTTTCGATTTTCGATTTTCGATTTTCGATTTTCGATTTTCGATTTTCGATTTTCGATTTTCGATTTTCGATTTTCGATTTTCGATTTTCGATTTTCGATTTTCGATTTTCGATTTTCGATTTTCGATTTTCGATTTTCGATTTTCGATTTTCGATTTTCGATTTTCGATTTTCGATTTTCGATTTTCGATTTTCGATTTTCGATTTTCGATTTTCGATTTTCGATTTTCGATTTTCGATTTTCGATTTTCGATTTTCGATTTTCGATTTTCGATTTTCGATTTTCGATTTTCGATTTTCGATTTTCGATTTTCGATTTTCGATTTTCGATTTTCGATTTTCGATTTTCGATTTTCGATTTTCGATTTTCGATTTTCGATTTTCGATTTTCGATTTTCGATTTTCGATTTTCGATTTTCGATTTTCGATTTTCGATTTTCGATTTTCGATTTTCGATTTTCGATTTTCGATTTTCGATTTTCGATTTTCGATTTTCGATTTTCGATTTTCGATTTTCGATTTTCGATTTTCGATTTTCGATTTTCGATTTTCGATTTTCGATTTTCGATTTTCGATTTTCGATTTTCGATTTTCGATTTTCGATTTTCGATTTTCGATTTTCGATTTTCGATTTTCGATTTTCGATTTTCGATTTTCGATTTTCGATTTTCGATTTTCGATTTTCGATTTTCGATTTTCGATTTTCGATTTTCGATTTTCGATTTTCGATTTTCGATTTTCGATTTTCGATTTTCGATTTTCGATTTTCGATTTTCGATTTTCGATTTTCGATTTTCGATTTTCGATTTTCGATTTTCGATTTTCGATTTTCGATTTTCGATTTTCGATTTTCGATTTTCGATTTTCGATTTTCGATTTTCGATTTTCGATTTTCGATTTTCGATTTTCGATTTTCGATTTTCGATTTTCGATTTTCGATTTTCGATTTTCGATTTTCGATTTTCGATTTTCGATTTTCGATTTTCGATTTTCGATTTTCGATTTTCGATTTTCGATTTTCGATTTTCGATTTTCGATTTTCGATTTTCGATTTTCGATTTTCGATTTTCGATTTTCGATTTTCGATTTTCGATTTTCGATTTTCGATTTTCGATTTTCGATTTTCGATTTTCGATTTTCGATTTTCGATTTTCGATTTTCGATTTTCGATTTTCGATTTTCGATTTTCGATTTTCGATTTTCGATTTTCGATTTTCGATTTTCGATTTTCGATTTTCGATTTTCGATTTTCGATTTTCGATTTTCGATTTTCGATTTTCGATTTTCGATTTTCGATTTTCGATTTTCGATTTTCGATTTTCGATTTTCGATTTTCGATTTTCGATTTTCGATTTTCGATTTTCGATTTTCGATTTTCGATTTTCGATTTTCGATTTTCGATTTTCGATTTTCGATTTTCGATTTTCGATTTTCGATTTTCGATTTTCGATTTTCGATTTTCGATTTTCGATTTTCGATTTTCGATTTTCGATTTTCGATTTTCGATTTTCGATTTTCGATTTTCGATTTTCGATTTTCGATTTTCGATTTTCGATTTTCGATTTTCGATTTTCGATTTTCGATTTTCGATTTTCGATTTTCGATTTTCGATTTTCGATTTTCGATTTTCGATTTTCGATTTTCGATTTTCGATTTTCGATTTTCGATTTTCGATTTTCGATTTTCGATTTTCGATTTTCGATTTTCGATTTTCGATTTTCGATTTTCGATTTTCGATTTTCGATTTTCGATTTTCGATTTTCGATTTTCGATTTTCGATTTTCGATTTTCGATTTTCGATTTTCGATTTTCGATTTTCGATTTTCGATTTTCGATTTTCGATTTTCGATTTTCGATTTTCGATTTTCGATTTTCGATTTTCGATTTTCGATTTTCGATTTTCGATTTTCGATTTTCGATTTTCGATTTTCGATTTTCGATTTTCGATTTTCGATTTTCGATTTTCGATTTTCGATTTTCGATTTAGGATTTTCAATTTCGAAAATTTTCAGATTCTCATTTCTCATTGCTCATTGCTCATTGCTCATTGTTTATTGCTCATTGCTCATTGCTCATTGCTCATTGCTCATTGCTCTATGCTTATTGCTTATTGCTTATTGCTTATTGCTCATTGCCCATTGCTCATTGCTCATTGCTCATTGCTCATTGCTCATTGCTCATTGCTCATTGCTCATTGCTCATTGCTCATTGCTCATTGCTCATTGCTCATTGATCATTGATCATTGATCATTGATCATTGATCATTGCTCATGGCTCATTGCTCATTGCTCGTTGCGCATTGTTAATTTCTCATTGCTCATTGCTCATTGCTCATTGCTCATTGCTCATTGCTCATTGCTCATTGCTCATTGCTCATTGCTCATTGCTCATTGCTCATTGCTCATTGCTCATTGCTCATTGCTCATTGCTCATTGCTCATTGCTCATTGCTCATTGCTCATTGCTCATTGCTCATTGCTCATTGCTCATTGCTCATTGCTCATTGCTCATTGCTCATTGCTCATTGCTCATTGCTCATTGCTCATTGCTCATTGCTCATTGCTCATTGCTCATTGCTCATTGCTCATTGCTCATTGCTCATTGCTCATTGCTCATTGCTCATTGCTCTTTGCTCATTGCTCATTGCTCATTGCTCATTGCTCATTGCTCATTGCTCATTGCTCATTGCTCATTGCTCATTGCTCATTGCTCATTGCTCATTGCTCAGTGCTCAGTGCTCATTGCTCATTGCTCATTGCTCATTGCTCATTGCTCATTGCTCATTGCTCATTTCTCATTTCTCATTTCTCATTTCTCATTTCTCATTTCTCATTTCTCATTTCTCATTTCTCATTGCTCATTGCTCATTGCTCATTTCTCATTTCTCATTTCTCATTGCTCATTGCTCATTGCTCATTGCTCATTGCTCATTGCTCATTGCTCATTGCTCATTGCTCATCGCTCATCGCTCATTGCTCATTGCTCATTGCTCATCGCTCATCGCTCATTGCTCATTGCTCATTGCTCATTTCTGATAGCTTAGTTCTTATTTCTTATATCTTATTTTTAATTTTTTTATTATTCCTGTTTTAAAGAGTGTAAGGATATAGTAAACCTGGTATTGCGTCAAAAATGACAAACTAATCTTCGCCTTAATTTGACTTGCTATGGCTTTGTAGATGTCTGGAAACACGAAGAAAAGAAAATGCAGTCCGCAGCAAGGCTACTAGTGTGCTTCAACTAGAATGCAAACTTTCCCAATTAAAAGTTCCATGAAAACAACCGAGTCGTTGTATCGGACGATCAATTAATATTGGTGGGTGTCACTTGCGATTGGCAATCACTTCGAAAAGGTCAACGGATTGCGCAATATTCCGAATTCGTAAGAAAGGAGTATTCACCTTCGCTTCTATTTTGATATCATTTCTCAATTATATATTGATTCTAAACTGAATTTTGTTTAAGGTAGCAAAAGCTTGTAATTAGTGAATTTTTGTTAACGGTGGATTGATAATTTATTAAGCTTTATACAGTCAGTTATGATCACAATTTTGAAATGATGGAAACTAAAGCTTCAAATCAAAAAAAAAATGAAATGTTATCAAAGTTGTCGCAGACATATTTCAAAACAGTGTCCTTTTAAAAATATTACAAAGACTATTCTTACAATGTGAACCCCCACTAGCGAAGGTAGCAAATAAAACTAAAATTGAAGTTTCTCTCTCTCTTCTTTATTGCTCTATGTTGAAGGGGCGGAAATATTGTTCATCAGTAAACCACATCACGACTTGAATCCATCCGCCTACTGCTCGTTGTTGGTGGTGGTGACGGCAACGGCAACGGCGGCTGCAATGGCTGGTAGGATGAACAAGTGAAGAACAATGGTATAAAGTTCATCTCGTTGCACCATGGCATGGCCGGTAGATACAGACATATGTACGTTCGTACATGAAGGTAAGCCGACAGTAGAATGTTGTGCATACACACTCATACGAAGATGATTTACTGCCTTCAAGTGCATCTACTAGCCATATGTTGGTGAGTCGCTCGGTCCTCAGTTTGAGTGGAGCGGTGATGGGGCTCTGGATGGAGACGGGTAATATGATAGTGCAGAAAGGAAACATTTCGTAATGTATGGCAAGATAATAAAGTTACCACCCAAGCCCAGAAACGGGGGGCCAAGCCAACAGCGCCAACCTGCACTGCACTGCACCATCGGATGCAACTAGCCGGGAGGAGGTAAGCCTGCAGACAAACAAAAGGATGAAGACGACTCAATGCGATCGAGGGTGCACTTTCTACGATATTAAATATAAATAATCATGTATGATGATGAAATATGTGTGTCGGTGGGAAGATGCATTGCATCGATGTTTAGCTTTTTTGCTTTCTCGGAAGGGATTAGGTTGAATGGCAGTTTATAGTTGAAGGGGCAACAGGAAAAGAAATATTCGCAGGAAATAACATCGACAGGATTATCGTATGGCTAAAGGCGCTCTAGATTTGCGCTTCTCATATTCAAATAGATTGGATCAGGCCTGTTTGTGGGTCGATTTCTCTAGAGATTTCGGAGCAGTCATAAGCAGACGGAGCACGCTTTTACTGATAAACGATAGTTCTGATGTCTTCAAGTGAACTTGTGTGAAATGATGCCAGCAGTATTGTGACAAATCTAACACATGGTAATCTGATCTTCATAGTTACATTATGTTGTCGAAGGATGATTCTCTTATTTACCATTCGAACTCTGTTGTTTAGACCAGCGAAGCATTCTTCGTTCTTCATGATGCGTATAAGGATGTGTTTTCGATTTGAAAATTCTTAAATACTACAAGCAGGCTCGTAGCATGCGGTTGGCCGGGTTGGCCCCCGTCAAGGGAACCAACTCTAGGAGTTCGCTGATATTTTGAACTACTTTAGAAAATAATTGGAATCAGTCATAAAATAAGTCAAAATCAGATTGCCATTTCCAGGTACACTAAATTATTGTTTGGTCGTAGGCTGACAGAGAAGGGGGGGGGGGGGGTTGCTGCTGCAAGCCTGAGCGCCTGAGCGTCTGATCTCCACGAGAAGCGGCTCAAAACAGCGTTTGTTCCCCATGTTAGGGGCGGCTGATCATCGTCCGAATGCCAGTGAAGGACTCTAAACTCAACTGTGCACTATGGTCCTCCGGAAAGTTAGGGGGTTGGTGTCAGGCCCTTCGAGCCAGCCGTAAAAAATCTATAGCAGCGAAAAGTCAACAAGATTAGAATGCGAACCGATACCAATGGCGACGACCACTGCGACGAAAAGGGACTAGCGATTGGAAACTCGGAACGTGAAACTACAGATCTCTCAACTCCATCGGGAGCCCCCGCGTACTCGCCGATGTTCTTAAGTACCGCGGGTTCGGAATCGTAGCGCTGCAGGAGGTGTGTTGGAGAGGATCCATGGTGCGAACGTTTAGAGGTAATCACACCATCTACCAGAGCTACGGCAACACACATGAGCTAGCGACAGCTTTTATTGTCTCACCAGCTGACGAATGAGAACGGCCTTCGACTCATTGATTTCGCCGCCTCCAAGAACATGGCCATTCGTAGAACCTTCTTCCAACACAGCCTCCCTTATCGTTACACCTGGAGATCACCGCTACAGACGAAATCACAAATCGACCACGTCCTGATCGATGGACGGCACTTCTCCGACATTATCGACGTCAGGACCTATTGTGGCGCTAACATCGACTCTGACCACTACCTGATGATGGTTAAATTGCACCCAAACCTATGCGTTATTAATCATGTACGGTACCGACGGCCGCCTCGGTACGATCTGGAGCGACTGAAGCAACCAGATGTCGCCACTGCATACGCGCAGAACCTCGAGGCAGCGTTGTCGGACGAGGGAGACCTTGACGTGGACCCTTTAGAGGACTGCTGGAGAACAGTAAAAGCAGCCATCAAAAACGTAGCTGAGGACATTGTCGGGTACGAGGAACGGAGACGACGGAACGATTGGTTCGACGAGGAGTGCCGAGCGGTTTTGGTGGAGAAGAATGCAGCACGAGAGGTCATGCTGCAGCATGGAACCCGACAGAATGTGGAACGATACAAACAGAAGCGGAGGCAGCATACACGCGTCTTCCGGGAGAAAAAACGCCGCCTGGAAGAAGCGGAGTGCGAGGAAATGGAACAGCTGTGCCGTTCTCAAGATACACGGAAGTTCTACTAGAAGCTCAACGCATCCCGCAAAGGCTTCGTGCCGCAAGCCGAAATATGTATGGATAAGGACGGGAGCCTGAGGACGGACAACCGTGAGGTGATCGAAAGGTGGAAGCAGCACTTCGACGAGCACCTGAGCGGCGAGGAGAATGTAGGTACAGATGACCAAGGCAACGGACGATTTGACTACGTCAGTGCAGTTGTTGACGGGAATGAACCAACGCCCACGTTGAGGGAAGTTAAGGATGCCTTCCAACAGCTTAAGAACAACACAGCAGCTCGCAAAGATGGTATCGCAGCAGAACTCATCAAGTTGGGTCCGGAAAAGTTGACCACTTGTCTGCACCGGTTAGTAGTCAGGATCTGGGAAACCGAACAGCTTCCGGAGGGGTGAAAAGAAGCGGTGATCTGCCCCATTCACAAGAAAGGCGACCATTTGGAGTGTGAGAACTTCCGAGCGATCAACATTTTGAATGGCGCCTACAAAGTGCTATCCCAGAGCATTTTCTGTCGTCTATCACCTGAAGTAAATGAGTTCGTGGAAGTTATGAAGCCGGCTTCATCGTTGGCCGGTCGACAACGGACCAGATCTTCACCGTACGGCAAATCCTCCAGAAATGCCGTGAATACCAGGTCCCAACGCATCACCTGTTCATCGACTTCAAGGCGGCATACGAGAATATCGACCGCGTAGAGCTATGGAAAATCATGGACGAAAACAGCTTTCCCGGGAAGCTGACTTGACTGATCAAAGCAACGATGGACGATGTATATAACAGCGTAAGGATTTCGTGTGAACTTTCCAGTCTATTCGAATCTCGACGGGGACTGAGACAAGGTGATGGACTCTCATGTCTACTATTCAACATCGCTCTGGAAGGTGTGATGCGACGAGCCGGGCTCAACAGCCGGGCACGATCTTCACGAAATCCGGTCAATTTGTATGCAAAGCAGCGAAGGTCGGACTGGTGGTAAATGCGTCCAAAACAAAGTATATGCTGGTAGGCGGAACCGAAAACGACAGGATCCGGCTAGGAAACAGCGTTACGATTGACGGGGATACCTTCGAGGTAGTGGAGGATTTTGTCTACCTAGGATCCTTATTAAAGGCTGACAATTACGTGAGCCGTGAAAGCCGAAGACGCATCATCAGTGGAAGTCGGGCCTACCAAAGGCACCATGTACAAAACGCTTATAAAACCGGTGGTTCTCTACGGGCACGAGACTTGGACCATGCTCGAGGAGGACTAGGAGGACTAGGAGGACTAGCGCTAGGAATTTTCGAGCGACGGGTGCTAAGGACGATCTTCGGCGGTGTGCAGGAGAACGGTGTGTGGCGGCGAAGGATGAACCACGAGCTCGCTGCACTCTGTGGCAAATCCAGTTCCATAAACCAAAGCTGCAGCTACAAATCGAGTATTGTGGAGGCAAATTGTTGATTCAGTGTTATCATGAAATTGATGTTGAACTAAATGAATGAATTTGGTGGCCTCTCAAGAGAAAATTTTTATCATTTTCAAGGAGACTAATCTGGCTATAGTTTTAGGTGCAGTAACAGATGCAGGGGATGTCAGAGTCGCACTTTCCCTGAGCAAAGAAAGCATAATATTTTGTAGTGATGAAGGCGTAGCTCTTCTCTATTGTGCTTCAAAAGAGTACTTAGACCGTCTTTTAAGGGAATGCTTCAAATTCTCCGGCCACTGTTTATACGCAAGGCAGAGTAATAGTTCCAGTGGACTCTCCCCACAATACCACAGCTACATAATACAAGAGTCACCCGAAAAGATTATTTGTGCACTGACCACACCGAGCATTTGCCATTCAATATCTTCGCTCACTGAAATAATCCTTCCCCGGTCCTTGAACCAAAAACCCAGTACCTCAGTTGATCTACGCCAAACAAACTCCAATAGGTGACGACGCCGTCGATCTCAACTTTGTGAGCGGGATGTAGACGCGTTAGTCTTTTAAAAAATACTTGTCGCAAGTAATGTCTGACTAGCTTCAGATAGGATATTACAATACTGAGCCTGTCTTCGAAATCTTTAAACTACTTAGCAGATAATTTTCGACCCGAAAGAAACAGATAGGGTCGACTGAGTTCCATGTGTATGATTTTCAACAGGTAGTAGTAGTCTTCGTGGACGCGTCTTGAACGATTTTCATTTTATCATCAGCCATGTCTTTACCAGGAGAGTTCATTTATGCATAGGGTTAGAGCCCGGCGCAAAGTAAAAATGTTAATAAGCCTGAAGGTCTACTAAGGGTGTATTTCTCAATGGTGTTCAACTAAACCTGCTTTGTTAAGTCATCAAAATTGCTCATGTGATCATCTATAAGCTAGGAAACAGCAAGCAGCATAGTAACAATACTTTTACTGGTCTTCCTTATTCGTGAATGAACTTGTTACTATCGAAGTCAAAGTCCTGCTCATCCAGTTCGTGTCACTCGAATGTTATACAACTTCTGTTGTATTCACTTGTCTATATAACATGGTTCATTCTTTAAACCAATTTTTTTTCTTCAGGGGCATTGTAATATACATTATTTACCGGTTGGATTGTCTTACAGACACTTCTCGACAAACATGTCAAATGGTCCTAAGTGCAAATGAAAGCCTCTCTTTGTGTACTTGCTCTTTCGATTATTACAGCGTCTTCTTAAAACTTTTCAATATTGTTTCAGGATATATCGAAAAACTCTGATTTCGACTAGCTTATTCTGCTAAGAGTTGAGTAACAAACGTATAAACTGCCAAGTTATTAGCGAAAGAGAAAGTAAACAAAAAGACTGTCATTTGCACTTAGGACCATGTTTGGCTAGACTTACTGTCACATTCAGCGCGACATACTCGCTGACAATGCTGCTAGCGGTGACAAATGTCGCAACTTTCAGCATTTTTTTTCACATGTGCAAGATTGTAGCATGCAGTTGGCTCGGCTGGCGACCGTCAAGAATACCAGCCTTAGGAGAGCGCTTGACTTTTGAACTGCCACATAAACGTTGTAAGGGTAAGTCATAAAATAATTGTGCTGTTTCCATGTACACACCAAATTTTGCACTATGGTTCGAAAGTCCAATTGAAAAGGAGCCAAGGTAAACATTGAAGGGGTGCAAAGCTGAGACTCCGTCAAGGGCGACAGAAGACTACGTGGAA